>NW_020956159.1:75067-96065 GCF_003031625.1 Empidonax traillii | reverse complement strand
GCTGTTGGGGGAGTTTGAGGCTATTGTTTTGCAAAGTGCAAAAAACACATGCAGAGCATACTGGAAATAAGGCAATAGAAAATACGACTTCTTCTCTCAGTTGACTCTGCTTATTGCTATGACTTATTGCTATAACTACTAAGGAAAGGTAAGGATGGCAGCTAACAGAAATGCAAGTTACAGCAAATTTGTGTGGCAAAACCTTTGTGGTACAGTTTTGGCAAATTAGAAACCCATGATACTGTTAACAAACTAGGAGACTTTCTTGGAGTCTGTTTCAATTAGTTTGTTTCCAAACTTCTTTTGACTTGGGTAGACAATTTTATGTAATCGGCAGATTTGAAGTGTTAGAAACTTTTGTAGCTAAGTTTCATGTAATAAGAAATACTAATTGTACAGGACAGGAAATAGATAAGCTGAGGAAAGAGAAAAGATTAATACCCTTAAAATTTCACAACACTTTAAATTCAATTTTTAATTTCAAAATACAGCAAAGAGAAATTGCAACCCATTTTGAACAATCTGTAGGTAAAAGCAACACTAAATATTTGATTTTCTCAGTGCAATCTTTGTTTGAACAAAGTTTTGAGGGGAAAAAAGCTTCAAATACCATTTGTCTGAGTTCAAACAGTTCACTAACTGAAAGGCATTATCCAGGAATTAAAAATACCAAGTAGTGAAAGATAAGCTTTATTTCGTTCTCTTGATTTATCATTGCATTCTACTAAGCCACCTTTCTACTCCGAAACATCATTACAGCAACCAGACTAAACCTGCAATAATTTGTTTTACCTTTCTTGAGTGTCCATTAAAGGGATGCATGGGGAGTACTACACCCCCATAAAAGATGTTTGTCTCTGTATTAATAGTTACTCCGTAGGCAGTGTGTACATGAGTTTTGTTCATAGGGTTTGACCTGCCAAAGTGTTCATGCATTGCAAAAGTCACTTATGGATGCAGCTGCCAGTTGGAACATGCTGTTTGTTTAATGTAACTTTGGTATTCTAAAGCCTGTCTTCTCCCCATAGTGTGCAGGAAATGGCAGTGATATTTTTCCTTCTTAGTCCTAAATTGTTTTAACTGAGTTGACCAGATCTTCTGGCACACACCAGCTAAGTCAGTCAGTGAAGTCAAAGGGAGTCCTGAAATGATCTGAGCTTTGCTCAGTGTTAAGAGGGAAAGGCTGAGGGAATGTGGCCTTAGAGCTGTCATTGGACAAGATGGAGCCAGGGCCTTCTTGGAGGAACAGTGCTAGGATGTGTGGCAGCAGGTATAAGTTGCAGCAAGGAAACAGGCAACAAAATATTCATAGAGACAGTGGTTAAACACTGGAGTAGAGGCCCAGAGAGGCTGTGGGATCTTCATCCTTGGAGACTGTCAGCAGTTACCTGAAGCAGACCTGCTTTGAGCTTGGGATTGGAAACAGAGATCCCCAGAGATCCCTTTCAACCTAAATTACTGTTATCAGATAATTTACCTACATTAACTTTACTGAAGACCCAGAGCAGTTTGACTTTAGCAACACAGCATCTTGTCAGATGTTGAAGTGCCAGTGACTGAGAATTAAAAAGCTCCTTTATGGTATCATTGACAACATGAAGTAGGTATGTTCAAAGTGCTCTGAGATTTTTCTTGGGCAGCCTGTCTAACTTGGAAACATAATCTTGGCAGACATCTAGAATAGAAAAGATGGTCATAGATTACTTACGATAGATGGAAAGAACATGGCTATTCAGAGGCTGAAAAAGAGGAGGAATGGAAAAAGCAAGCTGAAGCTTCATACTTGGAGCAGTAGCTAAATAAGAAATGCTGCAGTAATCACTTGACTGAAACAGGTTTCTTAATATGTTGCAAAATGCTCACATTCCTGTAAAAGGTAAAAGTAAGAGCCAACACAGGTAGGAAATGTACCTTCATGTCAGGCTTTCTAGCTTATGGTAAAAATCTCATGAGAAGAATTGGAGTTTTCCTCCAGTAAGTATTAAATATTTGTCAGTGTTATTTCTACCTTCAGTTAAGTTAATGCTTAAGATGTCTCTTTTTATGTGCTTCATTTAATAACATATTACTCAAGTGAATCATTTGAAGAATTCTTCAGTGAAATGTAAAAATAATTTTCATGTAACATCAGCAAGTGAACGTCTTACTCTGATGTATTACTCTGTGCTTAATATCCCAGCTTGGTTTTTGTTGATATATTTACTCCAAAGTTGAAGCAATTTAGAGCACTAAATGGTATGACTGTGCATTCCATCTCATTACAGACCTAATGCAACAGCAGTCAAGGAGCTCGTTATTGTATAACCCAATTTTTGTAGAGGGCAGAAGTTATAGGTAAAATTTGCATTTTGGCTCGGGAGCATAAGGAGTGTCATCCATCATTCACTGGGTCAGATCTCAATTGCTGTAATGTTTGTAACTGGCAGAGAGTGCTTATGACTGAAACAGCAAAATGCTTTTAAAAGGGCATATCTTTTCTGATACTTTAGAACCTTTTAGTGCATCTTTTCCATAGGTATCCAAGGCTGGATTCGATACCACAGTTATAAAGAAGTATTTAAAGATCTGTCACTGAATTTTGATAGATATGAATTGAATGGACTGATCTGTGAGGGCATGCATTTCCTATAACCCATGTTCTCTATTACTAATTTGTATGGGGCTTTTGTTCTTTTACTCTCCCAGCACTTTTACCTATGGGGGCTGCTGACACTAGAGAAGAAAATGAAAAACAAGTGTTCTACTTCTCTCTGCTAAGAGGAACAGAAATGAAGATCTCAGATTCCATACTCGTGAGGGCCTTTCAAAACTCTTAATTCTGGAGTTACCTTACACTTGTGTACACTGAAACATGTTGATGCATTAGACCATTAGTTATCTTTTTTTTTAAAGTTATGAAAAAAGTCTATTGGATCTATTTGCCCTGGATCAATACAGATCTGGAATAAGACACAGTAATCCGGGTCTGGATACAGATCTGGATAATAATAATAATCTGTAATACAGATCTGGAATAACACACAGTAAATATTAAATGCCTCGTGTGGTTGAAGTATTCAAAGACCAATTTGAGTATCATCTGTTGTTACAGTTGTGTTTTGGTTAATGTGAACGCGTTATTCCTAATTCTAAAAATATGTAGGTGTACATAAGAGGACTGATTGCAGTCCTTTTAGAGTTAAAATCCATATATAAATACTTAAACAAGGAAGAGATTTCTTTGTGCTCTGAGCAAAGATCAGGTTTTAGTATATTCTAAATTTTGTATTTTCTTTAGTTCTTGGCAACTCTCACAGAATACTTGGAATCTAGTTCAGTTATCACCACTCCTTTTTGGCATCACAGGATATCTACTGAGGCTTCTTAGGAAATATCAATCTCTCCACAAGCATTAGAAGTTTTACCAGACTTGTTTGACGTTTCTGTCTCTTGATGGTGAGGCCAAGAACATGACAGTACAAGTTCCTGTCAGTCAAGTGCAGGGCATGTAGCTAGCGTGGAGGAAAAGTCAGGCACAACCAGATGTTGCAGTTTGACTTCACACCTTTATTTTTACCAAAGCTCTTCAGCATCACTTTTGAGTGAAGCACTGACAGCTCTTTTATTTAGGCTTGTAAAGCTTTTGTCTGTGTTGGTATTTCAAACAAGCTGGTGACTTAGACATCTACCTAAGCTAATCTCGAGTGAAATGGTTGTTTTCTCTCTTCCTGAGCTTCACTTATGCTGCTGCGATTTATCCTTAGGGCAAAGATTGCCATCTTTTAAGGTCTTCCACCACCGTGTAAAGTGGACTATTACTTCATGGTGACCCTGCTTTGTCATTCCTTATCTCCCTGATGCTTTGTGATTATCTCTTAATAAGCAATGTAAGAGAGTTGATAAATTTCTGTTTGGAGAGGAATCATATTTGGCAGAAGGCAGGTGAGGGAGGGAGTTAACAGTTTCACAGGTTTGGAGGGAATGCCTTTAAACTCTTAATTCATACAGAACCATGTCTTAGATTATCTGATCATAGACATCGCATTTGTGAAGTGGAACAATCTGGATGGAACTTAAATACCAACCTCTTGTGTCTCTTCTCCCTTGAGGGCCATCACTGCTGGCTTATTGGCACCGCTTTCTGTCTGTCAGTGGGTGGTTCATGGACTTTATAGCACTTTGTATAAATTTGTCCTGTAAAGACAGATGTAGGTGAAGCCCTGGGTTGTTTGTTTTACCCTTTTGTTGTCAGTATATGCGAACAAAGACTGATGGGGACTTGCAGATTTCGCAAAGAAAATGGAGCTCTTGTGTATACTCATAGATTCCTTTTAGAAGTGTTTAAGAGACTTGTGTCAGACAAAGTTTTATAAAGATATTCCAAGTATCTTGCTTCTCATCTATTTCTCATATCCCAAGAATTCCTGAGGGAGAGAAAAGCTTGAAAACTCTCGGTGGCTTGGATTTCTAGAGCTTGTTTTCAAAAGTAATATTTAGCCAAAGCCTTGGCACTGTGTCAGAAGGAAGTAGCTCTGCTATAACATTGCTGACAAAGCTCTGTTGCTTCCAGGGCCCAGGTTAGGATCTATATGAGGCTGCGCTGTGTCCTGACGCAGTAGGACCCATCTTTGGTCGCTCAGTAGAGCACAGATCCTGTGGAGCATGGACACGCCAGCAGAGGAGTGGCACGACACTGGCACCAGCAGCACATTTAGCACTGGTAGGACCTTTTGATGACAGCATGCTGCAATTCTTTTATGAATCAGTTCGATACCAAAAATAGCTACTGGCTTTCTCCAGAGATTGAATCTATTATGGTACGGGGGTACTGTGATTTCAAAACACTCCAGACAGGAAATAGAATATGGCTGAAAAGTGAGACTAAACTAGTAGAAATGAATCTAGGAAAGATATTAACACTCTCCATATAAATGGAATTTGGCTGTCAGAGCTCCATCTCCTTTAGGATTTTCTGGTGCCTGCAGTTGGAGCTGCAATGTGATCACATCCCTTGCCAGTTTAGCTGAGACAGTGTCAGTGTGAGCTTGGCCTAAGTTTCATGGGTGACTCTTCAAACATTTGATCAAGGATCTTGAAAAGGAAATATAAAGTAAGTAGATGACAAAAAGGCAAGAAAGATTCATACTCTAACTAGTGGTACAAAGCCAATCTGTTGTCCCTGAACCTCTGTTGCAAAGAAAGTGAACTCAGAACTGACTGGCAAAGCTGTCCATTTCCCAGTGGCCCCCTGAGGGTGGACAGGCTGCTCCTTGTGTGTCGGAGTCCTGGAGGCCACAGGGCTTCTGATTGTTGCTGAGAAAGGGATCAAGCATGTTTGATCAGAGAGTACGAAGTGAGAGTGCAACTGCTTGTGGCACTATCTGTTGCTCCCTTTCTTCTGCTCCTGTCCTACCTGACAGAGCAACTTGACTTTAAAGGTCAGTTCTGGTTTTGGGCTCATTGTGACCCCTGTGTAGTAGGGAAATTTAGGTTTTCTCCCACTACAAAGAAGCCCTGAGCCAACTTGTAGCAAGTATACCTTCTGGTTATATTGCAAGTGCAAGAACTAAACAGTAAATGGGGAAGTTCTTCTTCACTGCTGTTTTTGATGTGCCTATCTTTGGTTTAGCAGCAGGAAGCAGCTTCTCTTGTAGAATCATTTTTATGCTGCAGGAAAAGCCGTTATAGCCATCTGTTGAGGAAAATTAGCAGTTTGCAATATGTTACATCTGTAAATGGATAAACTCTTCCAAGCGTTACATGTGTTTATATACATACTTTGGTGTAATTGAGTGTAACTGAGGAACACAACTTGCTGCTTCATTACCGAGTAAAAGCAACAGGACAAGAGGAAATGGCCTCAAGTTGCACTAGGGGAGGTTTAGATCAGATATTAGGAAAAAACTCTTCACTGAAACGGTTGTCAAGCACTGCAATAGACTTCCTAGGGAAACGTTTGGTTCAGCATCCCTGGAGGTATTTAAAAGATGTGCAGATGTGGTGCTTAGGGACGTGGTTTAGTGGTAGCCTTGGCAGTGCTGGGTTAGTGGCTGGACTCATGATCTTAGGGGTCTTTTCAACCTAAACAATTCTATGGTTTTCTTCTAGCTGATAGCCAGTGGGCTTTTCCAAGGTGGATAAAGGGTAATTGTAATTTTAAATGTATTTTATGCATGTGTAGGTGATAATGCAAGGATTAACAGAGTAGACTGTAAATCTTTCTTGTTGTTCAGAATTGGCTAATTATTTCAAGAATTGTTTCACCTGAAATGTGTTCTGAAGGCTCTCAGCCTATAGCAGAATTGTAACTGTTACACTTTAGAGTGCTGGGATTATTTGATTTTGTTCCAGGCTTATCTTTCTCTGAAATATAGCAAAATATCCAGTCATTTAAGATTCTTGGATAAGTAACTGTATTATAAAGCTTCAGTTCTTCTTATGACAGCTTTATTTTCCCTCTAATACCTAACTGGGAGAGCTGATTTAAGAAAAGTAGCAAAGGCATATCCTCAGAGTGAATAAACTTCTGTTCCTGTGTTTCATTTGATATATATCGCTTAGTACAAGCAGCAAACTAAAATGGGAAACCTAAGAAAATTGTAATGGCTTTTAGTGATAAGCAGTCAAATAAATATCTCATGCTAGTAGTTTTGAAGTTGTTGATTAGAGAGATTCAATTGAACTTCTATGATTTACTAGGTTCATGTCACTTATATTCACAAACCACACATGGCTTGCATATAATAGTTCTGGGCCTTTGTGTGAGTGAAACTCCTCAGTATGATGTTTGAAGTGGATTCAGTGGTCCAGAGCTTTTCCATGTATCAGTGCCCAACCCCTGTGCTTACAGCTGGCCATGCTTCAGGCATTACCTCCATAGTAGTGTGTTAGACTCCTGAGACCCAATAGCAAAACCATTAGGCAAATCATTTATTTATTTGGCAGCCTGAATTTTACTGGGGCTTCATGTTATTCAGTCCCCTCATAAATCATCAGCTCGGGGATTCATGTTATGGGACAGTCTGAACTTTGCTGGCTTTTCTTTCTCTTGCTTTTTAAATACATTTTTAACTTCTATAATGGTGAGAAAAGGCTATGGAACATCAGTTCTAATGGCTTTGCAAATCAAAGTGAAATTAAGAATGAAGCCACTTTCATTAATGTTTTCTGAGATAAAATATGTCATTTTTATGAGGAACACTGGGACTATTTAATGTTTTTGCTTGACATTATTGAGTTGCAAGTGAAGGATTTGGACAGGCATATCTAAGGAAATAAGACTGTGGATAACAGGACAACTGTGGGGCCTGTGGTTACTGTGTGTCAGCACAAAGATGCTTCAGTCTGTTTTCTTTCTGGCCTCTACACTGTTCCAAATAAAATACATTCTGTTATCCTCTAAAGACACCACACTGTCCTAGAAGGTGTCATTTTCTAAACAGGACAAAATACACACCCTCTGTAACCAGCCTGTAAGCCAGCCTTGTGGGAGAGGCAGACTCCTTGTGATTGGTACAAATCCGGTGAATGTAAATAAAACAGACTTTGGTTAATTTGTGGGGGGGGAAAGATCTCTGCTGCTTTTCCAGTAGTAAATGTTGATACTGCTTTCTAGCAGAGGTGTTGTCTGCATTTATCTCTGGGAAGGTAATTTTGATCTTGTGTTTGTTCAGTTTCTTGTCTTTCTCCTGTACAGCATTGTAAGCAGGAAGACAGTGGGAACTCTGCAAAATAAGAGGTTACTGATGGCATTAGCCACATACTAAAGGAGAAAGGGAGAATCTTAGATTTGCACTTCTAGTAGAGGATAATAGAATATACATATTTTAGTGACTGACTCTTACAGGTGCTTTGCATTGCACTGAGTGTGACTTCAGTGGGCTCCACTCAGAGCATCCAAAACTGGCCACTGCTGCAGTTATCGTGGGGGGTTCCCCTCTCTTAACTGGAATGGGGTTATTTGTAGGGGTATAGCATGCTTTTGTACAGTGTTTTGTCATACATTGGATGTCTCAGTTTCTTTCTGGTGACTTTCCTTTCTCCCCTTATAATTGAAACAGCTGGTTCTATGGTAATGAGTCCCTTTGAACTGTCAGTGTGTGTATATTTCCATTTACACTGCTGGCACTTTGTTCTGAACCTTCTCCCCTTCTGTCTAAATAGATTACTTGCATTATCAGATCTGTCTCATTGTTCAGAATAGCACTGCTGTGGATTCTCCAGGTCTTCCTTCCTTACTGAGTTTGTTGCTCATTTTGCAAAGGCCTTTATCAAACTTTGGTAGGTGTAACTTTAAATAAATCCTCATTAATTTTTGTATGAGTCAGAGAATCAAAGGGAAGAAGGAAAAATTGTATTTTTAATTGCACAAAGTGCCCTATGGAGGGGTCTAGCTACCCTATTGACTTCTCCTTACACAATAATTCATATATTCAAATTAATTTTGGCAGCTGGGATTTTGTCTGTATTATCTATGATAATTTAAAATTCTTTATAATATAGTGAATGTTGACCAGAATAATTTTTAATGCCAATAGAAGAAGAGTCTTGTACAGTAATTAGAGATATGGCTGATAATCAGGAGTCTGGGAGTGTGGTCAAAGATAAGTAATCGAATGACTACGTTTTAAGATTGCACTTACTGTTCATGAGAAGTAAGTTTCCAGAGATGCAGAGAGACAGGCCAAGGCAATGGCCACAGCAGCAACAAAGATTAGACAAAATAAGGAAGAAAGCAGTTCATGGTGAGGTTCATCAAACAATGTAACACAGGCTACAAAAGACCCTTTGCTATGAAAATGTTTTAGTGGAAAAGCTTCCTTCACAGAGGAAATGAGGGTAATAAACGACATCTTCTGTGGCCGATCACTGGCTTCCAACCATTGACCTACATTTTTTAATAGAGATGGGTCTGCTTTCTTTCTGGGCTATCTGCTATCACTCTGTGCTCTCAGTTCAGACCTTGGCAAGCCAGGTATCTTAGTGAGCTCTCCATTAAGGACCTGGAATATCAATTTAATGGACTTGCTGAATCAGGACCTCCTGACGAATTCCCCTCTTTCCTCATTTGCACAAAGCTTATTTACCAGCCACGTGGCTGAATGAGAAGGAATGGGTTTGCTTTTCAAAACCAAGGAAGCCATGATGCCAACAATTGATAGAGTAATTCCTTGAGACCAGGAATTAACAGTCACATAAAATTTCTTAAAGACAAATAATTGCTTACCTCATTTAGTATCATTCCTTGAAGGGGTCCATGGCCTACATTCTGCTGGAGCCGAAAAAGTAATTAAACAGAGGAACTTTTTAAAACTCTTCTGCTGAACATCCAACATAATTTCAGCCTTTTCTGTAAATCTCACTCTTACTGTATTTTTCATAACTTGATCTTGTATCATAATGGGTAACAGGATAGAAGCATATAAAATCTTCAGGGCCTGAGAAATGCACATTTGAAGCCAATTAATAAGGTAAGTGAGTTTGGGTGAGGCCCCAAAAGACAGTTCTAAGGCACTTGAATCCTCTTTGCCTCATGATTCTTTTTCATCACTGTGTTCCAAATGATGAAATACACTGGGAGAAAACAGGATTGCTTGAGGCACTATATTACTCAAACACCCACTTTATTGAAATCAATGGGTTATTTTCTCACTGACTTCTGTGGATCTCAGATCAGACCCTATAAAAATTTCAGTATACTTTCAAAATGTCCTTTTATTTAGTCAGTTTCTGTTTGTCGTTTAAAGCTAGCGATTTCACCTAAAAATGAACATGACTATATAGATTTTGATTATGAGTTGTAACGTAAGTCAAGAATGTAGAACAGAATTAGAGGAAGCCATTTTCCTAGGACTACAAGGATCCCAATTCTTAATAGCATAGAAAAGTAGGTTTCCAATCTCTTTTGAACAGTGGACCACTAATTGTTTTCCAGCAGAAGCTGGTAGTCTGAGTTTTATGAATTTTAAGGTGCTAACTGTAGATTTGGTTTTCGTATTTTCTTTTATTAGAGACTTTAAACCTTGAAGATCCAGAAACTGTAGGTACAAAGCTTTCTGTCTAGAGAGTTGTGCTGCTCATGTGTTTTTAACGCTAAATGTCTCTCCCATGTATAATTCATAGGTACAGATAAGTAGGGAGCAGCTAATGCCACAACATCCAGTGCTTTTAGGCATGCCCTCTTTTGGAGGCACTTATTCACAGCTCTTATTTCATGTAATCCTACACTAGTATTTTCCCACTGCATGCACCTGCTATGAACATAATTTACCTTTCCAGGAGCAGACTCTTGCTGTTTACTTTTGCAGAAGCAGGCAGATGCTATCGGCTCATTTTCATTTCATGACCAGGGTGCCAGTAAAACAAATGATTCAGACGCAGCTCTCAATATAACTGTGATGGGAAACCTGCTAACCCCGAATTCATCTGCTTGTGCTTTGGCCTGGAGTTCTGGTTTCTAAATAACGAGACCTTTTTCTAAATGCTGAGCACACTGGTACTGCTTTTAATCTCAGCATCTTTCTCATCTGCTGCTCATTTATTACTTGAACTGAAGTTGAGACTGAGTGTGCATGTTTCCCTGGCTCTTAGCAAGGTGCTGTAGAGAAGCAACCTCTTCATTCTTCACCCAGGCATCTTGCAGAAAAGGTTTTTGGATACTGTGTGTGTAGGAGAGTAAAATTGACAAGGTAGGCAGAGGAGAAATCTTGAAATCTGAATGCAGATAACATCTTAGATTTATTTCATGGTCAATCTAAGGAGCCTGGTTATGAGTTTGCTGTGAGGTTCTCTAAAGCCCTGTGTGGATCAGTATTTTGTAACAAGGTGGATCTGATTGTGTAAGCTGAATTCAAGTCTTTTAGATCTTGGAGAGAGGTATGTACTGTTTGCACTTCACATCATGAAGATGCTTACTTTTGTAGTCACTAGACTACTTGACTGAACATTTTAAGCCATTCAGTCCCCCTGAATGGAGAAAGATGCATCTGTCAAATGTGTAATACTGATTTTCAGTGTAATCCAATTATATAGGCAGGTACAATCTTCTGAACTTTTGTGCTATTGCTTTTAATGAGATACCTACATATGGGAGCCTTTTGTAGACTTTGTACAGGAAATGTTGAGCTCATCTCTGTCTTGTGATTTTCTGCACGGTTTTGGAGCCAAGGGATTCAAATCATTGAATAGTGCTCAACAACATATCACAATCTATACACTGAGAGAGTATAATTTGATTGTTTTCTTCTTAATCACAAGAGTAGTAGAGGCTGAAAAGGATCTTTGCAGATCATCTATTCTAAGCCCCTGCTTAAAGGAAGTTACTCAGGGCCGTGTCTAGACAAGTTGTGGATATTGTCTCCAGTTTTGGGTATCTCTAAGTATGGACACTGCACAAGCTCTCTGAGAAGCTTGTTGGTGTTCAACCAGCCTTACAGTAAAAAATTTCCTTTCCCTTAATCAGAATTTCCTGTATTTCAGTTTGTGCCGATTGCTTCTTGTCCTGTCACTGGGCACCATGGGGAAGAATTTGGCTTTATGTTCTTTATTTCCAGCCTCATCAGGAATTTATACACATCAATAAACCATGAATCTCTTTAAAAATGTCAAAAGAGCACATTAATTTCTAGTAAGTGAGTTCTAAATATGCCAGATATAGAATATTTTGGGGAGGGTGAAGATAGAGATCTGTCTTCAAGGTCTTCCTTTTTTTTTTTTTTTTTTTTTTTTTTTTTTTTTTTTTTTTTTTTTTTTTTTTTTTTTTTTTTTTTTTTTTTTTTTTTTTTTCCGTATTCCAGACACTCTTTGTTTCTTTTTGTTTGTTTGTTTTTTGGGGTAACCTGGTACATGTTTTGATTTCAGCACAGCGCACTTTTAAGATTTTTTTCCAGTTGGTACTGCCTTCTTCCTCATTGTTTCACTATGGGGAGGCGAAACCAGAAGACCTGGTTTTGCTCCCCCCTTCCATCCAGTCTAGCACTGTGTAGTAATTTTGTGTGGCAAGCGTATGATACCCTGTTTTCCTCCTTTCCAGAGGAAATGAGAGAGAATGTATGCAGAAATGAACTGAAAACTTGAGTAGTGTGTGACCAGTTCACTTACTTTTCTACATACGCTATTGCTTTCCTCTCACGGATACAGCTCTTTTTCAGTGAATATTGAAATCATGTGGATGTTGAAGGAGTAATAAGGTTCTAATGAACTGAAAAAGGAAAAGCTTGTAGCAAAGAAAAATTAGCATTTTTTTCTCCATCAATAATGTAGTTAATTGACAAATAGCTTCTTACGCAGGGTAACTTCTCTCTGTTTGTATAAAATAATACCTTTTCTTAGCCATTTTCAGTAGGCTCAAAATCTATTTTCCAGGCCCCCAGCTCCCTGGTAACGTGACATCAGCACAACAGCCCAAGCTGGTGATTATATTAAAAGAAGAATATAATGAGACAGAAGATGTGGCTTGATCTTTTCCATTGATAAATTTAGAAAGCTGAAGGAATAGTTGTAGTGATAAAAAGAAATATAATTTTATACTTACCTGCAGTTCTAAAAACCAGTATATAATTATTGTAGGAGGAAGAAAAATACACCTCTCCCCCTCACTCTGCTACTTTTTCCTCTTCTCTTCAGTGTTGAAATCATCCAGTTTGATTAAATCACCAACCTATTTTTGCACAAAGGATGACATTTTATTAATGATGTATGATGTGCATTAGACAGAATTAACCCAATTTTCAAATGGATTTCAATTCGGAAAGGGCAACGTGTAAAAACGTCTTGTAAATGTGTGGGATGCGCTTGTTGAGCAGCCTTCTGAAGGAGATGGGATTATAAAATGCTGAATAATTAGTCTTTCCTCCCCACCTCGGTTCCTAGCAGTGCTTTTGTAGTCCTAGTTCATGGAAATTTAGGCTCCTGACATCATATATCTGGAATATATTAGGAGCAGAATGAAAAAAGCAGATTGTGATGATTGCTAGCAAAATACATATAAATACATACATGTTTATAAATATTCTCTGTCATTTTTAGCTAAATAGTAGCCTTCAGTGGATTTGTCACAGTATCACCACCTTAATCTGTTCTTTTTTTGGGGAAAAAAAAGGTAGCAAGAAGAAGCAAACCAGTCTTCCAAACATTGTTTTGAATCATCACTTTTGGTAAGGCTTTTCCCAATCACTTCTTGTCACACATAGTTGAGGTATCAGATTTCAGGTCCCTCTTTGAATGCAGGTCATTGCTTTTCAATTTGTGATTGTATCAGAGTAGTTCCAATTAGGCTGGAGCTCAATTCCCTCTGCCTGCTGTTGCTCTCAAGCTGGAGCTACGATCTTGCCATCACTGTCACGAATTGACTCAACACAAAACGTTGTTCCCTGCTCTCTAAAAGACTTTGAGATTTGAGTCGTGCTGATTTATTTTCAGTGTCAGGACTCCTAGCTAAAAATGGATGAGAAACTAAACTAGTGCACAAGAATGCACATGTAGAACCTGAGATTGCTCTTTGGGCTTTATAATGTAGCTTAATATCACTACCTTTTCTATGGTTTGTTTAGTTTTGCCTTTTTTCTTAGTCGTGTTTCTTTCCTAACACTGAATCCAAGGTACAGTAGTTCAGGTGACCATATTTACAGGTAACTGGGAAGAACTGAAGGAGACCATTTTGATCTTAGGATGTTGGGCACTGTGGTTGTGGCTCGACTCACATTTCGAGCCTGTTTTACCATAAGGAAATATGTGCATAGATCCTGAGCTCAAGAGGGTGATTGCAGTCCATCCACCCTCACTTCACTTACAAACATATCAAACCCAGCAGGCTGGGGTATTCACAGGAGATAAATGGTCGTACTGTAAGTTGTTGTGTAGATTTGAATTGGAAGAATTGTAAATTGTTAATGAGCTTTTTTCTGATCTGCAAGGGGAGCAGATCATCTGCCTCATCATTCAGACTTACACTCCTGAAGTTTATCAGTATGTGTTAGAGGTCCACACTGTTTTGCTAACTCCTCTTATTCTGAATTGAGAAATACCTTTCCAATTATGCCTCTATAATTCACTGGAAAAGTGTATAGGTGTGGTTTTGTGGGTTTATTTTTAGTTTCACAGTGTTGGGAAAAGAGAACTTCACTTTCATTTCTGTATCTCCAAAATTTAACTTTTGTTGAAACAGCTCTCAAAAATCATTGAGAACAGAATGTTGTGGAAGAGATAGCGAAAAGATTTAAAACAGACCATGAAATTATTTTGTTGATAAACTAGCAGGACAAATCTGCCCTCTAGAAGTGTGAGATAAATTTTTTGCAGCTCTTAGGTATGGGGTAAGGTGGTAAAGGCACTAATCCTTGTATTAGGAGAAAAATTTTCAGGGGTCAGACTGTGAAGCTCTGAACAATTTAGCATTTATAGCATTCCCATATTCTTCTTTATTGATGCAATAATAGTCATACAGTGATTTTTACTAAGCTTTGTGGTAAAATATTTTTGTTGCTTCTGTTGAGAGCAAAAGCTTGAGCTGTAAGGTTGGTGGTGGTGTTCATAATGACGTAAGGGCCAGAGGTCCCTGCCATTCCAGCTGCCTATGTTCATGTAACCATGATTCCTGACCCAAAAGAGCAGACACTGTATTACAACAAGATTTGCCAGTGCAAATATCCTGTGCTTCCCCTTAGAACATCAATCTTGACTACTTGCCTAGCAATGGAGGGAGGTAATCTTCTGCAGCAGGTGTGGAAATAGTGAAACGTATTCTGGAATTTAAGATTGATATGAAAAGGGGCTTTCTATGGAATTTACAGCAAAAGTTTGTGTAAGAAGCACATACATTTTGGATGGAATACTGATAAATAAAAGCAGATTGAGGGAGCGCTGAACAAATTAAATTTAGTCTTCTTAAGGTGTTATCAGGAAAGATTTGGATTTACTGTCTTGTCTTATCTATCCTTTGGCCTGGGGAATCGCAGCTCTGTAACCAGGAACAGAGCTGGAAGTCAAGATCACAGTTTTGAACTTGGCTTATTTATAAACATATGAGATGATTATTTCTTTTTTCTATAGTTATTCCTTTGATTTTATTTTTTCCCCCTTGTTCTTGATCTCATTCACAGTTATTGTTCTAGCAGAACTTTGCGTTGGCTTCTGGAAGGGAGGGGAGGGCTGTACTGTGTGTGCACCATTCTTAATAGAGACCTTTTCTCTCTTTCAGAACAAGGAATGAAGAAAATGAGCAACATCTATGAATCAGCAGCCAATACCCTGGGAATTTTTAACAGCCCATGCCTGACTAAAGTGGAATTGCGAGTCGCATGCAAAGGCATATCAGACAGGGATGCCCTCTCAAAACCAGATCCTTGTGTCATCCTTAAAATGCAGTCTCATGGCCAGTGGTTTGAGGTGAGTGCTTAACAGAATAAAAATGGTTCTTCTGACACTTTATGATGGCATAGACAAGCTGAAGCGAATTTCAAATAGCAAGGACAATAAAGAGAAAAAGTAATTTGAAGCCTGGAACATAATCTTGAAAGAGTAAAGGGAGATTTTCCATCAACCCTAACACGCTTTTAATCAAAAACTTTGAACTTCTCTTTGGAGTCTAGATTAAAAATCAAGATGATTAAAGAGTGAAGCATCATGAAACTTTCCCCTTTAGGCTTCATGTTTCGTAAACACTATATAATAACAGGGTTAATGACCATCAGGGCATTACAATAGAAAGAAGCAAAATGCCATGGAAGAGAGGAATATTTATTACTAGTTGTCAAGCAATCTGGTGAAAGAGCAGCTTGATTTGCAAATTTTGAGCATTACAATTGGATTCATAGTTGAAGTTAGTAAAATTAATGTGTTTGCTGGATCAGTTTGCCTTCTTTTGCAGTTTGACTAAAATCCTGCTTCGTGTTATTTTACCGAATCTTGGAAATAATTTCATTGATAGCTGGAGATAGGATGTCTTAGGGAAATTCAAATTGTAAATAAAGAACATTAGAATGGAATGGAATATTTTTAATGACATCTTGTTGGTTATTTTATTTCAAAGTTATATGTGAGTGTTTGTGGTTTAACTAGCTAAAAGGTGTGACTTCAAAAGGAAAATAGAAAGTACATAAGAGAAAATTAGGGATGTGATAAATCCAATTAATTTTGAGTACGTATTCATCCGTCTCTTTTCAAGAGTTTCAGCATTCAGCATAAGATTGTGTTATATATGAAAACATAAAAATATTAACTGTGAACATGGGCAGAAAGTAAAATCCTAAATTCAAGGGTCTTTGAATTCAGCGTTTTCAGCCAGATTTGTCAGACTTTGGGGATTTGGTTCCATTTATTCCAATTATCTGGTTTTGACCTATGGACCTCTGAAATTCTTCCAGACCAGTCGGCACCAGCATAGCAAAATTAAGGGTTTTTTGATGGTATTCTTCTTCTTTTCTTATTTTTTTCTTGTGGGACCATTAAATATGTCCCTGGTAGAAAACTGCAGTATGAGTAGAAATAAAACTCTCACAATTGTCTTAGCTATAAAATCAGTGTGTCCATGTAATTAATATTTAAGGTGATATAATAGCCTGAAAAAAGTAATTTTAGCTAACTTTGTAGAAAGAAGCATATAATTGCACTTCGAGTAGTCACATAAACAGTAGAAATTAATCAAGCAAGGTATTCAAGGCCAAAATAAGTGAAATGCCCTGTTTGGAAAGGGTGGAATGAAAACTTTTGTGATATTTCAGTTCTCTGAATAACTGAGTGCATTTCACATACAGTTTGTCTCTGGCCAGTTATGAGCAGGGTAAGTAGATTTAAATTATATATTCTGATGTTGTAACAGAGATTCCCTTTATTTGATGTGGTTTTAATTTGGAAAGTTATTCTTTGAATTGAGTAATTCTTGCAGAACAGATCTGCCCACTGATACGATTCTCATCTTATGTCCATTTCTCTTACTCTTTAATGGGAGTCCAGGGCATTCATTTTAGTATGAATAAAAAAATTTTATTAGTTCATGTTCCTATCAGCGCTGTGGAGTGAATACAGCTCTGACATAATGAGTGTTTTCTGGCCAGCACATTCTCAACGGAATTTTTAATTAAGTTGCAATTGCTGAGCTAAATTGAGCAGAGTCACTCAGGTATAGATGAAGATATAATTTGGCTGGAAGAATCTTCTGCTGACGGCAATCAATGATCCAGCAAGACCTGAGAAAGCAGAAAAACTAATAATTAAAAAAGAATAAATCTAGTTATCAGTGAAGTGAGTATATTCAATATAGAAATCACTAAATGGCAACCCAAACAGGAGCAGAACTGAGGAAGTTTGCATATATGGACTTAGTGCCTTGATGAAATTGTCTTGCATTTCCAGACATCTTAAACCCCTGGTAGGTTGGACGTCTCCAAACAGACTGTAGCAAGATGCGGTATTACTGAAACATGCACACTGATCACATGCTCTAGTTGTTAGGAGGTTTTATCAACATGGAGTAGCTGTCTGGAGGTGGCTGAAATACAGGTTGTGGTCTTGCATGTAAGTGCTTTTGAAATCTCTGAAAAGTACCGAGGACTGGCTGCAGAGTTGCTATTAGGCCAGATGCAGCTGAAGCTTGTGGGCTTAGGCTGATGGGATTGCATTGTGCATGCAATTAGAGACACTAGGATGTGAGGGATTCACTCTACAGACACAGGTAATCCCTGAAAGTGAGGAATTGGTGCACATTTGTCTCTTGGAAGATTTTGATAAAGCATGTCATCCCGTTGCTGAGGAGATTTCTTTTTCAGTGCTACAGTACTGTGTATGCATATGTGTATGTTTGTGTAAATTTTGCCACCTGCACATGTAAATATAGAATGGAAATGTGTTGACGCTATTGTAGACTGGGTAGATGCAGTTTCCAGAGATTGGAAATGGCATATAGTTACTTTATTTTATTTTTTTATAGTGGTTTTTCAGGTTTGTTTGGTTTGGGGCTTTTTTTTGTTTAGTTTGTTTTATTTTTACTTCTTTGAGACACAGATTTGGTGAGGTTGGAAGGGACCTTAAGAGGTCACATAGTACATTCCCTGCTGCTTGAGTGGGGACACCTACAGCCAGTTGCCCAGGACAGTGTCAGACAGGTTTTTGAGTGTATCTGAGGAGGGAGACTCAAAGAATCTTGGGGGTTTGTCCCCAGCCCTGGGACAGATATGCTTTCTGTTTTTCTCTTTCTGTCTGGGTAAATGTTTCCCCACAAACAAACCTGCACGTGCACAAATGTGCACACGTCTTGCCACATTTCTCCGTATATGAATGTTGGTGCTGTCTGAAAAGCACTATCTCCACCAATCTAGAATGTAAATAATATATAGTGTCTCCCAGGAAAATCAGCAGTTAACTCTTTCTTTCACATGAAGTTTGTATTTTTAGCCTGACATTAAAGGGTGTGATACAGAATTATCTGTTACTACCCAGGACTGAATTTTAACTCTTCTGACCTTAATTTTAAGCAGGTACACCCTTGCAGAGTGGCCAAATGTTGCACTTAAACTGTTTGTTTAAGATGATAATTCAGTGGCTGTTTTTCCGTATTGATTTGAGTGTGTTCAAGGAGTTTAATTACCGTAACAAGCTTCAAATGGTGAATGACTGAGGTACGTGATGATAAATTCTTTTGCTCCAATGATTATTTTACCCATCTGCAGCGTTGGATGTCCATGTGTAATAAATGTTATTGTGTGTGGCATTGGAGTCCTCAGCTAAGATGTGCTAGCACTGACATTCTCATGAACTCCTTATTCCTAAGAAAGTAGCTTGGGCCTGTGCACAGGTTGTTATCTGCATACCCATAACACACGATATTTTGAAAGCTGAGTAAGTTGCTCAGCTGTGTCTGGTCATACAAGATTCACAAGGAATTGGGAGGTGTCACATAGCCCCACGTAGCAGATCGAACATGATGTCTGTAGCTATGAAAAGCGAAGAGGAGCTTAGGAAGGCAAGTAGCCAGGTCTGGAAATCGGGGAGGGCTTCCTGTAGCCGTACTCTCACGGCTTTCAGCAGGAAAATTTGAGCAGCTGGAGTATCTGCTGCCTTGTGGATTTGAACAGCCAGCTGGAGTTTTTGCTTTTTATTTATTTTGCCTAAGTTTTTATTAAACTTGAAGTAACTGCAGAGCAAATAAAGCAGTACCCAAAGACAACATGCATCTACTAAAATTCATACTGATGAAATTGGGTGGAATTGCTTGGATGTATAAGTTTGTTCACTGAAATAGGTTTTTTTGTTAAAACGTTATCTGAAGTCACAAATTTCATGAAACTCGGTGAGCTTTGTTAAAAACGTGTAGGGCAAAATCACTACTTTTAATTTTTATATTTTTTAAATAAAAGTTATTCACTTATTGTTTAGCATGACATTTCCAGGATTAGCTTGGCAAGATTAAAGAAACAAAACTGAATTTTCTAACTTGTTTTTTTCTTTGTTTTTTTTTTTTCTTTGAGCATTAACCTACATCCAGAGAGACTCTCATGCAAACAGATGGTAGAGACCAAAGAGCTTGGAAATGCATAGAACTAGTTAAAGTGTAGAACTCCAGTGGAGCCTTATAAACAGGCTACATAGGAATCAAGCTATAGGAAGGGCATGGTTTTGCTCTTCATCTGCTTTTCCACTTAATCCTGCTCTCTCTTTTGTTTCATTTCTGAATTCCATCGTCCTTCTCCTTCCTCTGCCTCTTCACCTGCCTCAGGTTCCCATTTTCACTCCCAGCACCAGCTGACTCGTTTTGCTCCTTTCCATATCGGATAGTGGAGGAGATTCCCTGCCCCTTCCTAGCACGGGGGAAGGATCTGAAGATAAGACCTTGAGGCAGACTTCAACTACTTGTTTCCATAGATACCCAAAAGAATCTTTCATGTTACCCATCTGTGGCTGTTACAGCCCACTGCAGAAGCCAACAAGCCATGAAATAGGGGAGTCTGTGGGATGATATATTCCATGACTCTACCAAACTGTTCCAAAATAACTACAAAAATACTGTGAAGAGGGGGAAAAAACCCCTACATATAAATAAATGCAAATAAATACATTCTTTTTAGTTCATGTAGTGAGCAGAGCAATAGATTAAGTATTTGGATAGAACTGGAAGTTTAATGATTGGTTTTAATGAAACAAGGACTATCATGAGTATAGAGAATGAGCCTTGAGTCTTGCATCTGATTGCTGGTTTGTGGCAATGAAGAAATGTGAGATCAGAGAAATATAAAAGGGTCTTTCCAGCTTGCTCTGCCAGCGCTCAGTGATCTGCAGCTCAGGGAGTTCTTAAACACTAGTTTGTGCCTTTGTAATTAAAAAATAAATGTTGGTAGAATAACTTCTGTAACTTAGTTCAAATAACTTTAGAAGTTTTTGTATTTAAAAAGAACTTTTAGGATATCCTGGGACATAAGGGTTATGTAACTTAAGTGGTGGTTGAATAATATTGTGTTTCTTGAACTTGACACTAGCTGATTAATTTCAAGTTTCTTGTTCATGTGTAAGAGGAGACACTGTGAAAATCATTGTTTATTTTCTCAATGCTATTTGGGATTTTATTCTTCTGATTTTTCTGTCACTTTATAAAAAGGCTACCATTATATCCCATATTTTGAAGATTCAGCATATCAAAGCCATCATGGATTGATTTCAGAGTATTTTAGAGATGCAGTGCCAAACACTATTGTTGCACTTCCACAGAGATTTTTAAACAGTGATTTGGGATTTATTCTCTGCTTTAAAGAACTGCAAGGCTTCACAGTGGGCTGGTTTATTGGGTGTTTGGTGGAGTTTGGACTTTATTTTTTTATATTAATAAAATTAAGACATTTTTAAAAATATTTAATAAATATTTAATAAAAATCTATTTAATGCTAGAGAGAATTCTAGATACTATTTTTCTGATTTCACTCTAAGATTCAATTTGGTGAACGAGTATCCTGTATAAAATTAATTGTAAGTAATGATGTAACAATAAGATGAATGTACCATTTTAGGAAAATCTTTCTCTGACAAAGAAAGGAAA
>NW_020956159.1:70448-74767 GCF_003031625.1 Empidonax traillii | reverse complement strand
AATATTTAATAAATATTTAATAAAAATCTATTTAATGCTAGAGAGAATTCTAGATACTATTTTTCTGATTTCACTCTAAGATTCAATTTGGTGAACGAGTATCCTGTATAAAATTAATTGTAAGTAATGATGTAACAATAAGATGAATGTACCATTTTAGGAAAATCTTTCTCTGACAAAGAAAGGAAATTAAAAATTTCTGATGAAATGTTTTAGACTATGCACAGTTTCGTGGCAAGGGGTGCTTTCACTCAATAGAGGTTATGAAATTATCTCTTCTCATTGTGAAAAGCTTCTGATTCATCTGCAGGTTTGTCAGTTTTTGTCTTCTGGATGTAGAAGGGGGCTGATAACTGGAAATGCCACCTGCATGTTCTCTGGCCAAAGCTTAGGTCAAAGTCTTTAATGAAATACTAGAGTTAGTGTAAATACCTTTGGATTCATGCAGGTTGTGGTTGATGAAAGCCAATGGGGAAGAATTGAATCTTTAATTGAAATCAAGACCTTCATCAGAAAAGAAAGACAACAGAGTTCGTTATAATTAAGCCACAACGTGGCCAAGGTCCTACCTTTGCTGACTTGGAGCTGGCAGGTGAGTTGATTGTCCCCTACTGCCCAGATCACTCAGTCTTGTACACAGATCTATGCCCTGTACACCTTGCAGGTGATGATCTGTTAGTGCAGGTGTTGATTATTGGCCTTTGGACCTTAGAAGAAATGGGAGCAGTCCTGCTGAATCATTTCCCAAGTAACATTCCTAAAATATGATGTTTGAGAGCTTTCCGGGTGCCATTAGACCTTTGCATCAAACTGAAAGCTGTGATTATATTTATGCCACAGCAATGTGTCTGTGTATATGCCTTTATGGTTTATTTCAGCCTCATAATTCAATATCATATTTTTCTTACTCCCTTTTCATCAGGTTTAGGTTGATGCTAACGAGTGTTTCTTTGCTTACTTGGTAACCTCTGTTGCTGCCAAGATTTGCTTTTAGCTCCTTCTTTCTCTTCCTGGTACATTTCCTTGACGTATTTCTGTGTGGTGTGACTGTCAAAGGCAACTCATGTTTTTCAAGCACCATTGGAAGTCTGTGGGATCAGGCTGCAGGCTAATTGAATATTTTATCTTGGTCCATACTTGGCCTGAATTCATATCATTGGATATTTTACTTTCCAAGACTTTATATTTTGGAGGCAGCTTCCAAGGATTTCTGTTGAAGACCTCCTGTCATTAACTCTTTCAGGAAAAAGGAAAGTTCTCCACATGAAGGGAATTTCCTAAGAACTTTATCTCTGTATCCTTCAGAGCATCTTTCATAGTATTCTGTCCAGCCCTGATACAATGAGTACATTTTTACAAATGGTATGCATAAACTCAAAATCTGGAATTGCATTTTATATTGCCCTTCTTGTTAAAAAGAAAGAGTTCTCTTCCACTCCCAGGCCTTTTCCAACTACTTATGCAAAGTCAGAAATCTGACAACTAAGAGCTGTAATTTTTTGCTGGGTTTTTTTTGGGCCTCCTTCTTGTCTCAGCATTTAAAGATAGCCACAGTGCTTTTGTTTCCGTCTTTTTAAATCAGCAATCTTCAAACTTGAACTCATTTGAATGAGACAGATTGTCTCAACTGAAGACAAATACTGTCATGTTGAGTCAATATATGTGAAATATCATATTATTCCACTAGCTCAAACACCATTTTCTGCCTCTGTAGTGCGGTTTGTGAAGCATAATGCATGTGCAAAGGAAAGAAAGTAGAAATCTGTTTTCTTACTCAGACTGGTCATATTTGGGCTGGCTGATTTCTCTCTATCAGAGCTGGAGGCTGGCTTCTGTATCTGTCCAACTAAATCTCTTCAGGTCTGCTGTCTTCAAGTCATGGGAGAGTGAAGAGGTTTTTTTCTCATTGTTTACATACATGAATAAAACTGAGTGTACTCCTGGCAAGTCAGGAGGGAACACTTTATATGTGGTGGGTAGTAAAAGCTACATGGTCTCTCCCTGATCCTGTGACCTGGAGCAGGAAGATCTGCTGTTGGGGCCAACTTCCAGAAGCCTTTTTCTTGGTAAATCAGCCACTAGGAGAGCCATGGAAATGAAAGAATCAAAAGATTTGTGGGATCACATAGT
Organism: Empidonax traillii; assembly: GCF_003031625.1. NCBI lineage: Eukaryota > Metazoa > Chordata > Aves > Passeriformes > Tyrannidae > Empidonax > Empidonax traillii. The sequence continues at coordinate 72,637 of NW_020956159.1, read as the reverse complement.
CATTTTTCTATGTTAGGAAAATGCTTAAAAATCAGTTCAGTACTGTACTAGCTTAGATGAAAATCTGAACTACCTATACCTGTTTACATCACGTTTCAATGTCCAGTGGATGAGGGATTGTGGAAATGACTGAGGAATTCTGTTCCTTTGCTGTGAACAGTTTCTGTATAACCATACTCCAGCAGCCATCTTCAGTTAGTGCATGTCTGTGTTTGCAAGTGGCACTATGCACCTTTTGCACCTGTGAAGGGGGGGACTGGGATGGGTGCTCAATTGTCAGATTTCTCTCTGGCTTTGTGAACATTTTGTAGTGTTGCTGGTAGAAACACCTGGAATGGTTTTAAGGTACCTGCAAATTTTGCCTGCCTTAACTGTTGAGTAATCTGATTGCAAATATGAAATACCGAGAAACAAGTGAGAGGGGTTTTCATCTATTCTTGTTTTATGACATTTGGTCAAAATACTATTGATGACAAAATTTTTTACTTTTTATTAATAAAACTTTTTTTTTTTTCACAGAAACAGGCCAGCTGTATTAATTCCACCCCCTGCCCCCCCCCCCAAATCTAGTTGTAGATATTTCTTTGCTGTTATTGTAGTTTCATCAGTAGTTCTAATAATCCTAAGACGTTCTTGCAAATACTGCCTCTAGCCATGCTGTTTCTTTGATCGTTCTCAATTCATGCTTCATTAACTTTTCACAACTTTTGACTCAGGATAACTTTCTATGAAAGCTGTGACTCTTAAACAGTGTTCTCAGTCATGTTTATATGCATACAGTTTGTATGTATATATATAATAAAATAAGATTTTTCTAATATTTACTGTTTTAACTAGGTCAAGCCTTGTAGTTTTGTTGTATGAGTAGGGAAAAAAAAAAAAAAAGGAACAAGGAAGGCTTTGCAGAGCTGTCACTCCTTCTTAACCCTGAATAACTGATGTGGTAATCTGTCACAATTTATATGTTCATAGAATAGACATGAAGTTTTCTGTCACGCATGTAAGACTGAATATGGATGTATGGTATTTATTAATGGTACTCTTCATGTTGTCCAGGACTAAATCTGAGGGCTTGCAACTACCCTTTTTTTAATGGCTAGCTGAGAGTGATTATCCTCTTCTACTCCAGAAAGAAATCAGCCTTTCTCTAAAATGTGTAGCAGTGATCCCTGATCACACAAAGAAGAACACTTGAGCTTTTCTCTAGGCAAGCTTGTAAGGGCAGCCTTTACACAGAGTTGTAGCCTCCTCAGATAGAGATGCTTACAGGGAGGAGTTCTCTTTGTTTTCATGCCTCCCTGAGGTGCAGTGACAAGGTAACATGGATTGAGAATATGGAGATGGTGGAAATCCTTTAACTATGGCTCCCTTGCAGGTCAAGATAAAAGAATTGATGGCCATGAAAAGTGAGCTTAAGAAAGAGCTTGAGTTCTCTACATCTCACCCTTTCACTCAGGAAGACTGTAAAATAAAAGCTGGGGTGTGTTTTCTCATGCAATGCTGTACTAGTTTTTGCAGACATAAATCCTCAGAGGAGCTTTTTCAGAGGCATTTGCTGACTAAAGGAAACCACAGACATGATAAAAATATGTGAAATAATTAGAGAAATTCTGCTGCTACTTAAAAAAAAAAAAAAAGTTTTGATTCCTGATGAAGAGGTAGCACAGAGTACCAGTAGCTCATGTGGCTAAACAACCTTAGGTAGGACATTATGGAAATCTAGCCCAAATCTGTGAAGTATCACTACATTTAGCATTAAATATATATTGAATACTAGTTCTGTATTAGAGGAGTTGCTACACTGCCACCAGCAGCCCAACATAAAATTAAAAAAAAAAAATTCTTTTGCTCTCTTTCCATGCAGTTTAATTATCTATCCATAGGTACATAATATTTTAAACTTGGATCAAGAGTCTAAGACTGCTTTTATCACGGGCAGGCAGATGCACATTTCAGATTACCTCAGTGATATGCCTGCCTCTCATGAGCTATTTATTACGGATACACAAACTTCACACATCTCCAGGACAGATTTTAAGCCTGACTTGACTTTAGTAGTCTGACAGATTGTGATAAACCTACAGTAAACAGGAATCTTTGGAGCTGCTTTGTAAGTAGATAATTCACTTGATTGATTTGGTACACTGATTCTTAACTTATAGCATCAGAATGGAACTGAGAGATTGTCA
>NW_020956159.1:6306-69587 GCF_003031625.1 Empidonax traillii | reverse complement strand
CTTCACACATCTCCAGGACAGATTTTAAGCCTGACTTGACTTTAGTAGTCTGACAGATTGTGATAAACCTACAGTAAACAGGAATCTTTGGAGCTGCTTTGTAAGTAGATAATTCACTTGATTGATTTGGTACACTGATTCTTAACTTATAGCATCAGAATGGAACTGAGAGATTGTCAGCAACTTAAGCCTCTTCTGCTTTTACTGTGAGGGGTTTTAGGGCCTAATACAAATTGTTTCCTGAAGGGAAAGAGCAGTTATGAAACTCTGAGAATAAGTGATTTAGAAAAACAGTCTGAATTACTGAGGATGTTTGAAAAGTCTTGTATTCAGATATTGGTTGACGATGGATACCAAGTTCCTTAAGCTGGTTTGATTTAAAACCAGTACATAACAAAGTAATGTGCTATTAATATGAATTGATGGAGTTTAAGTTTATGCAAAGGAAAGTAAAAACGTTTTCACTGGAACTGCTGTTTTTCATCTTTCCTCACATTTGGTAGTAGCTTTAAAATATATTGCATTAACTATGTTGTAATAATCGGGCCAGAATAAGACTCCATGAAATCTAAGTGAGAATTGAAGTGTCCAAACTACATTTCCATACAGATGTGCTGACCTCATCTCAACAGATATTTTCAGGTTTTGCCTGATTTCTTCCCTTTTTTTCAAAAATTGAATGCATTGACTTTTTTTTTTTTCTTTCTCCCCTTGGGAACTTTACAATTTTGCATACAGAAACAAGAAATCCAAGCAGATCCACACTGCTTTTACTAATCCTGGCTCTACAAAGGTGCTTATGTGCTAGGAACGTTTTAGGACGCTGTGAACAATCTGTACAAAATCTGTACCATTTGGGTGTAGGTTGCTTAGATGATCTGTCTGAATTTACCTGGCTTTTTTTGGAATTGCCATGCTTAAAGATGGAAAAATAAAAATATGTGAAAAGCCAGTTCTTGTCCTAGCAGTCTCCTCTAGAAGAGCATGTAAGTCCTTGGAACGGGAATCATTGCTGTAGCTCCCTATAAATAATTTCTTTGTTCAAAGACCTACAGTGTATTGTTCAGCCAGTTTCTTTATAATTTAGTTTGAAATTCATCATAAAATATTAACTGCAACTATCTGAGGTAAATCTCACCGTTTTTTGCGATGCTCAATTTTATTCCACACCACCAACTCATGATGTTGTGTTTTTGAAGCAGAAAACCGTCCATTCTGGTAATCTGAATTTGTCAGGATAAACTTTATCAGAGCATTTTGAGGTTTGTTTTTCAATTCAATTTTATAAAAATCTGAGGTTTGAGTCTTTTGTTTTCCAAATATTTGGAAAAACTCTTTGCCTTGCTATTACACCAGCCAGCTCATGTGTGCTGCTGGTGTAGAACCAGCTGCTGGTGTAGAAACAAGTGCACTGCATCACTTCTATATGCTTCTTCAGGGAAACATTAGGATGATCATTGTGTCTTGTTGTATTTAACTTTAAATGCTGTTTGAGGGCTGATTAGTCTGCTGTAGCCTTCTAACTTGGGTAAACTTAAAAGCATATGCTGTGTCACTGCCAAGTGAACTGGACTAGTTTCAACAGCCTTAATCCCCTGGCTGCCCTTTGGGTTCCCCATGGATGCAGGAACTGTTTTTATTGACAGTGGCATTTGCTGTTTCAAGACTGTATTTGCACCTCTCCAGTTTATATTGGGCTTGTCAGCTGCCGTGGGTGTATCTGTCCTGTTCTGCACAGAAATATACAATATAAATTCCCATGCCTTTGTTTCTCTCTCTGAAGTTATTGACTTTATGTTGTTAGTTGTTATCCGATGTTTCAGTACTCTATTTACAGTCCAGTGTGTGCCTAATTTTGCTGAAGACCCTGTGCTTGCCTGTGTGCTTCCTTGTTTCTTTAATATGAATCCCAAAATTGATCCTTGACCATCCTTGTGTTAGTGTTATTCCTTCTCTTAATGAAAAAGCTGTTATAGACTACCCTGAGCTGGAAAGGACCCACAGGGATCATCAAAGTCCCACTCCTGACCCTGTACAGGACAGCTCCAAGAATCACACTATGGGCATTGTCCAAAAGTTTCTTGAACTCTGATGGACTTGGTGCTGTGGCCAATTCCTTGGGGAGCCTGTTCCAATGCTCAACCACACTCTGGGTGAAAAAGCTATTTCCAATATGCAGCTTAAATGTCCCCTGGCACAGCTTCATGACATTTGGTAAGGCGTGTTCATTCATTCTTCCTTAGTATTGTGGGACTTTCTTGATCTTCTCCCATATTTGCCTAATAGCTCCATAATGAAGTCCCATCCAAAATTTTACAACCAAATCTTCCCTTTTTTTATTCTTATATTTTTCACTGGGAATTTATTGAGATTATCTAATAATATTGGAAACTGTTAATCATAACTAATCCTGTGGCAGAGAGTGAGACTTATCTTTAACAAAAGTTGAAATTCCACATGCAACTCTGATTCCACTCAACATTGTTATTTTTTTTTAATTCAACTTGCATGTGGTGCTGCTTTTTAGCTTCTAGAGATTTTTGCCCAGATCCTGGTTTGTTTTGAATTTGCTGCTGAGCACTAAATTGCAGCACAAAAATAAAGTCGTAGTTTTTTTAGACTTTGTTTTTTCAGATTAGTCTGATGTGGTCATGATTTAAAGTGGCCATGTGCTGACCTTCAGGTACCCCTGAGTTCTATGGGAAAGAAGGTGGTTGCAAGTCCCAGCTTTAATGAAAAGTAACACACTTAGTGTAACTCTTTCAACTGGACAATATTTTTGTCTCCGAGCTTTTGTTTTATGATGGAAACCTTCCCAATTCACATGTTCTGAGTTCAAGAATGAAAGAAATCATTAGTGGACTTTAAGGAACCATTCAAAGCCCTGAAATTTATAATTTAGAGGAGCTGTACATATACTCTTCTAAGCTGGGCATCAGCAGTTAATGTTTGTGTTATTTTTAGAAGGGTAATACTAAGAACCTCAAGGAAATACGTGCATCTTTAGTTAATTTGGAAACCAAGGAAGTCACTCTTTTTTGAATACATTTTAATTGTATCACTTGGGAATAAATTTAAAAAAGATTCTGACATAATGATAAAGTTCACAGAGTTTACACTGTCACAGCATGCATCTTTCCATCTGGGCATCCTGTTTCAAAGCAGCCATGTGCTCTTATCCATTTGACTGGAGCACAGCTGATGCGGGCTAATTATTTTTTCCTCCTTTTCATTGTATCACTCTGCTTTTTCTGCTGATTTCAGCTGGAGTTGGAGGTCAGTCTATTTAAAGAGCCCACACTTTTATCTCAATGTCTCTTGTGAACTGTTGTATAATTTGGCGACTCCTGGGGATTTTTGCGGTGAGAATACATAATTTACTGACCATCTGCCAGCCTTTTCCTTTCCCCTTCATTACAGATGTGGAGAGGAAAAGCTGAAAAGGAGGTGGTCGTATAATATGTGTGCAGAACTTGGTTGCTGACCAAGTTGCATGCTGTGTTTGTCATTCAGAAATCTGCTTTGTGCTGGAAGTTGGTGTTACAACATGAAATCTAAAAGAACACTGGTTATGTATAAGAAATATTTGTGATGGATTTTTTTATTCTGAAAGCAGTTGGTTGAGCTTTTTCATAACATTATTGTTTATTTGCCTACAGCTCTATGTTTCCTTCAGGTAGTATCCAAAATTCCAGACTACACCTTACTTTGTGACCAGCATTCTTTTATTACAGGTCTGGGAAACCTCGTTCTGGCCCAATATGGAGCTACTGAAAGTCCTGAATGAGCTGGCTGCAAGGGCTCAATTTAGTTTTGTTTAGGCATGGTGTGTATGTCTGAATGTGAGAAAGAGGAGAGCAAGATAAGATGCAACAGACACTAATTAGACACTAAATGAGATTGTACCTAAAATCACGGAAACTTTAATACGACCTGGAGAGCAGCAGAGTGTGGTCCTTATAGAAGCCTAGAGAATAGGCTTTTGGATCTGGGATTAGTTTGAAGGACATCTGTGGCTGTGAGGAAGGACGATTTTGTTCATTTAACTTCTTTATGTATGTTTTTAAATAGTTGCATCAAAGCTTCCTGACTTTAGAGAACTCTAGAATGCTACCCTGTTGTAGAGAACAGGTCCTGTGAGGAGCGGCTGAGCGGACTGGTTTTGCTTAGCCTGGAAAGGAGGATGCTGAGATATTACTGTTCTCTACAGCTACCTGAAAGGAGCTGGTAGTGACTTGAGTGAGAGTCTCTTCTTACAGGTAACAAGAAGAAATAGCTTCAAGTTACACCGGGGCGGTTTAAGTTGGATATTAAGAGAAAGATCTTCACCAAAACAGTTATTGAGTGTTTGAACAGGCTGCCCAGGGAAGTGGGCAGTCACCATTTCTGGAGGTATTTAAAAGTCCTTCAGACATGGTTTAGTGGTAGACTTGGCAGTGTTAGGTTACTGGTTGGACTCAATGATCACAAAGATGTTTTCCAACCTAAATGATTCTGTGCTTCTACGCTGTTTTCATTCTCTGTGCAATAATCTTATAGGACCCAAATCTTGGCCCATAGTTCCAGTGGGATCATATTTCACTGAGGGTTATACACAGATGGATGCTCTCCATGTTGATACTCCTGCCTTTTTGGCTAAAGTTACAATACCTCCAGATCATGATGTGTCTGCAGAGTGATGTTTCATGTGGTAGATTTCAGTAGGTTTAGGTGGGATGGACTTATTCGTCACCATCACATCTAAAGGTGATCTCTTAAACCCTTTCAGGGACCCTATGTCCAATCTCACAAACTGCAGTTTTAGTCTAAAAATATATGTATGCAAAATCAGACTTAAGGTAGTTTTTTTGCTCTGGTGAATTTTTTTCCCAGTTGCTTGCCGTGTTATGTGTGCTTATAAATTACTTAGTTATGAGCTCTTAGGGGCAGGAAATAAATCTTTTGTTTTATTTGCAAAGAGTAGTGAGAACCTTACCTAGGTCTCTAGGTACCATTGCAATAAAATAATCATAACGATAGGTCTCTGAGTAGTAGTAAGTCTGGCACAATTGAAATGATCTGGTAGCTTACATCAGAGTGAAAGTTTTTATTTGAAGTACAGAGCGAGCAGAGCATACTTAGTTATTTTTTATCTTTTGTTTAGAGAAAATGTTAAACATGGCTTGTCGCTTAACTTGGCTGGGGCTATCTTCATGCAGCTTTTTTTTTTTTTTTTTTTTTTTAAACCAATTATCCTGCAATATGGAGTGTTTTGATTTAGGCAAGCTTTTTAAAGATCATCATTCATAGTACATGCCGTGAGGAGCAATTTAAAATTAAAAGGCTGCTTTAGACTTTTAAGAGCACCTGGATCTTATTTTAGAAGCAATTGGAACTCAGGGCCAGCACCTTGTAGGGTAATTTAAATTCTTCTTTTTTATTATTTTGTTTGAGTACTTGGTGAGGAATTGATTTGAATAGCACGGTGCTGAGCTCTTCAGATTTTGAAGTACTTCCAATTCCCAGTCACATTTAGCTGCAGATCATGATCTTCTCCTCTTGGTCCTACAAAGCCAGACATCTTAAGAATACCAACCAGACAAAGAAATAAATCTAGACTCTTTTGATTTATCAAACATTTGATTTTCAGGTATTTCTTCACTTTCATTTATGCATAGAAGGAGTTCCTAAGGATAGGCTGATAGGAAGACATTTAAAAGTTTCAAAAGAAAAATAAATACAGACATCAAGTCGCCAGTTGTACCATATCCATTCATCATTTGAAGAAAGTTTTTTCATTAGTAAAACATTCATAAGCATTGAAGTAAATTATGTGTATTGGTTTGTCCAGGGTAAAAGGGCATGGGGGGAAGAAAAACAAATCTTTAATTTATATTCAATACTCCATTTGGGAGTATGGCCTGCTCTGTGCCCCATGTGAGACAGCAGACCCGTGGGAATGAGGTGAAGGGAAGGAGGGAATCGTCATGTAACAGAGGCTTATCGTTATTAACAAACCAAAAGAGAAACTGTGGCTGCACAGGTATCTCTCTTTCTTCTGGAAAGTAGTACCCTGAGCAGTTGGCTTTAAACCACCAGTCTTCGCTGAAGACTTTCTGGATATTTTGGAAAGCCCTGTGCAAAGAGAGGGATATAATGATGCTTTACCCATATGAAGTGACACAAGACAGCCATGTTCTTTGTTAGCTATATTTTCAAAATTACAAAAACATGATGATACCTGTTCTCAACATGACATAGGTGTCCGAAGTACAGGGATTAGTGATTTTCATTCCATCTCTCTGTAGAGTACTCAGCCCCTTATGGACATACATAGATGGGGTTGTGAGCAGCTGGGGCTCTAGCAGTGAGTCATTAAGTCACTGGAAATTCCCTGGGACCTGAACCATCAGCAAGAACCTTTATAATATGGTAGCTGCAATACAACAAGAAGCTGCCAACAGGCAGCTCATGGCAACAGATTGCAACCACTTGTGGTGGAGCTCAGAGATGGTGTGGGAAAGTGTACACCAGTATAGAGAGGTTTTATAAACTGGAACTGTGAAACAGTGAGCATGACATTAAACAGCATCACCATTTCCCTGTGCTGGGTGGATTTCTTAAAAGAAACTGGAGGAAGCTGATAATTTTTTTTTTTTTTCAAAAAGCTCAGTGTATTTTTGCCTTTGAGTTGAGATAAATAAAACATCATAAGATACATTAGAGATTTCACTGGAGTGTGGAGGAGGAGAATGTAAAGTCTGAATATTTTGTTTTCTGTCTGAATCACTAATGTGCTACCAGTCAGTTTAATTAGAATAATTAGTCATGAAATATATAATTGGTATGAATCTTGCTGCAGTTTATATAGAGAGCTTTTGAAGAGGAATATGGTTATTTGATACTGATCCTTTAAACATTTCTGCATGCTCTTAGCTCAGTGTGCATGAATCAGTGGTATCCCAGTGACTGTGGAGAGGAAGTTCTCCTTTAGCTAAGGGGCTTTCTCAAACTGAGCTTCATCAGTGGGCAGCATTTCTCTGTGACCATGTGGTTTGTGGCAAGTCCACTGTTTTAGGGATTCCTTCAGTGAGGGACTGCTTTCACCCTTAAACAATTACCAGTTCTTGCGGAACAGTAACTTTGAATGATCAAGTGGTGCCATGTCTTCCGTGCCTTGGTTTGTGTCTTGTTCTCTAAAGGGTTGCTTCTCCCTGTGAGAAGCACACTCTGTTGTGCCCTGCTGCGTGGAAATGACCCAATTGTAGTAACTATGTGAAAGAGCTTGTTCTTGCTTTCTTGTGGACTATACCAGATCATTTCCTGGATCAGGTTTGGCTTGTGGCTGTGCACACACCTTTTGAAGCTTGTGAGAAGTGAGGATGGGTGGTGCTGGTGCTGTGTGGAAGAACGGGCCTGGGGTAGGTTAGCCTTGTCTGGCTGGGTTTAGGTAGTTTAGTTTTTCCCTGTAGAAAAACTCAAAAAAAATGAGCAATTATTTCAGATACTGACAAGTGCTACCACTTGATCCGCTTTTCTGAGAAAGTAACAGTAAGAAACTTGCAACATTAAGAGATTTGTTCTCCTTACCTTATTTGTCTCTCATGTCAAAATTTTTTCTTACCCTGAGATTATGTAACAGGCAGCCCCACTATATGCATAATATTTTCTGCTTGTAGGATATACTTACATGTTTTGGTCTAGTCTGATAGTCTAATTGACTGTAGCAGCAGATTCTGTACATCAGCTTTGTAAGAAAGCTTGCAGTTTTCATTATCTTTGGCCAGAAAGGAGAATTGAAAGCTTATGGACTTCCTTAACTATTTTTATGGTTCTTCTGTTAATTCCATTTGTCTTTTTTGGCATGTGGTACAGGGTATAATATAAAAACACGTGATTCAGCAAAAGCTGTGGAAGAATTTCTGTTACTGTGGTGTACAGAACTGCAGATACTGCAAAAAAGACTGAAATAAAAAAGAATGGCATATTGTGTATTTGTAAGGTAGGATTGTGTCACCCTGTGGCCTTTCTTATTGGCTCACAAAATAAACTGTGGTGTTCCCCTGAGTATTCTGTGTGCAGTAGAAAACCTGTGAAGCTACATCATATACATCATGTTTTATATATATTTATATGTTTAGGTTAATAAAAAGATGTTATTTTCCTTTTCCACACCTTTTCACCAGATACTTCCTAATTTCAAAGTTATAATAACTTAAAGGGAGGAGATTGTTTTGGTTTTTTTTTTTCTTAAGCCGCCCTCCTTAGCAAACATTTGTGTCCTATTAAACTAAGACAAACATTTTTACTGTTAACTATGAATTAATAACTTACAGAGAGAAAATGTTCCTGAATTGTTGTGTCATCATCTGGTTTGGTAGTGTTGGCTTTTGTGTCTTGACATATTTGAAAGTCCCATGGTATTGGCTGCATTCTATTCTCTTTGTTCTGGATCAAGCAAGCATGCAAGCAAATATCAGTGAATTTCAGGTGGACTAAAACTAGTATCAGGCATGGTTTCAAACTCCTTAAGTGGAACAACAAAAGACACAATAAGGTATGTGTGAAATCAAAGTCATGGCCCAGATTTTCCGAAGTCTAGCTGTTCTCTTAAGGATGCTCAACAGATGATAGAACAACACTTCTCTCTTGGTGATCAGAAAGTTTAAAGAGTTCAAATTAGTGTTTTTCTCCCAAGTAAAAGTTAATAGGACAAGACGAAATGGCCTGAAGTTGCACGAGGGGAGGTTTGGACTGGATATTAAGAAAAATTTCTTCACCAAAATGGTTATTGAGCATTGTAACAGGAGATCCAGGGAGCTGGTGCAGTCACCACCCCTGAAGGTATTTAAGAGACCTGTAGAGGTGGTACTTAATGACAGGTTCAGTGGTGGACTTGGCAGTGCTGGGTTAACAGTTGAACTTGATGATCCTAGGGCTCTTTTCTAACCTAAATGACCATGATTCTATAAATTTATCTGAACTTCTGTATAATCTATTGAATTCTGATCAGGCAGTCAGCCTATCAGAATTTATATTTTAAAAGACTGTGAATATAATGGCAGTGTGTGTCAAATAACCATTTGGTTGCATTCCTGTGCAAACCATATCTTTCCTATCCCAGTCCTTCTCTAAATCTCACCTTTGTGGTCCTCGCATAAAATAAAATCAACCAGCCAAAAACCTTGTAGCGTGAACCTCATGCAGTAGAGTGTCAGTTTGTTTCCATAAAACGCCATGGATGTCTGTGATGTTTTATGTGGTTAAAAAAACAAACAAAAAACTCCCCCGAAACCCAAAACTAAACTAAAGCCCTTATAATATTATAGTAAACCTGACAGGTTCTCTAGGGTTCTCACAAGATAAATTGCTGCACACCTCTTCAGTTCCTTCATTCTGATGACTGTTCCATGTCCCGTTGCTCAAAGCCTTGCATATTTGGCTGTGTTAATTGTTGCTTCCAGACAACTGCTCCGAAGGTCTGGACAAAGCTGCAAAAAACCTCATGTAGATATGTAGAAAGGAGCAGGAGCTCCAAGTTTATATCAACTCAAAGTGAAAGAAAAGCAAAGTAGAAGAGTAGAAAACAGAATACTTGCTTTTTTCATGCATTTCACAAAGTGTTAGCAAAATCCCTGAACAAGGGGAGCCAGAGACTTATGAGGAAGCTGCTATCTTAAAATATTTGAGAAGAAAACACTTCTCTTTGTACATTTGAGAACTACTGAGTGCTTTGCAAGCAACCATATGTTGTAACATTTTGGTTGAAAGAGAAGTATGTGTTTGAGTGTTTTTATAATTTTGTATAAATGTTTGACAAATGTAATGAGAACATTGACATTTCCCTTTAAAAAACCAAACAACAAGACATCTCCTATCTAAGCTTTGACCAGTTGTGTCCCAAACTGTCTAATTCCTTCAGGCATTTTAGAGAGGAGGGTAAGCATCACTCCTTTGTACCAGTGCATGCAGAACTCAGAATTATATAGGATTAAGAATTCAAACTGGTATGTGGCAGAGCCTGGATTCTAGAGTTCAGTGCCTTGACCTAGAAGTCTTGTCTTTCTGTTTATCTATCTAGCTTTAGTACTTCTTCATATAACATTTGTTGATTAGTTCATTTATACCTGTAACAGCTCTGTGAGGCTGACAAGTACTGTAGTGCTCTTTATATAGATGTAGACTCCAAGAACAGGTGATTCGAGTGCCCAAGGTTATACAAGTATCTGTTGAATGAAAGTGACTGAATAAAATTTACTTAAATCTCATGTAATAACTTTTTAGACCTTACCCATTTGCTTGAGAGAAAACCAGAGACAAAAATAGAGGGGGGAAAAAAAGGGAAATAGGAGTTATCTTCTTTCCCTTGAAGGCTGGTTTCCCATTTTGATTTCAGAAAAAAAGCCAGCTTTTTTCAGTGCTAAGTTCGTAAGTGGTACCTTTTTTTTCTAGCAGATCACAGTTTTTCAGAGAAATTCTCTGATTACACAGAAAATGAGTTACATTGAGCAGGGGAGAAAAAAAATAGAGGAGAAAAGAGGGAATGCTATGAATGGATTCTCCCTCTGTCCCTAAGGATTTCCTGCTTCCACCTGCCAGTGTTGTGACTCCCGTATTAGTCCACGGCTTCAAAACTGGCTTAGCAGGGTCTTAGCTCTTTCTAGGATGGGTGTTGTGTATTCAGTCAGAGCACCAACTCACGCTGGGAGGCATGGGGGAGCATGTAGTGGCATTTCTAGCAATAAGCTTGTCAAAATAAACAGTCTCACTTTTAAAATATGTATCTGGAATGTGTTGCCTCCTAATGCATATTCATGTCCTAAATGCAAATATCTCCCTTTGCTGCGCATATTGTGGATGTTTGCCCTCTCTATTTGGGTTGTGTATCATATGGCACGTAAATAAGAGATGACAAGTTGTGTAATAACTGGAGGAGGGGAGGAGAAGAGGAGGGAAAGGGATTTGATTTAATAAGAAACATGCATAATTTACACACCCAGCACTATTCCACTCTGGTTTTGCATATTTTAATTGCAAATTAAAATGTGGCTTCATGCCAACCAGTATCTTACAAATAATAGTCATTTAGTAGCCTTAAAGGTAAAATTTCTCAGATGAAGTTCACTTTCTCGAATAAGCATCCTGCAGTGGTTTAGACTGATACTGAAGTTTATTGTTTCTTTGCAAGGTGAAAACAGACAAGTCACTTTGGGTAGATACATCAAATATACAGTATGAGCAAGATGATGCGTTTCAGGTGATGTTTTTATCACTCCCACAAGTGTTAAATACAAATTATTTTAGGATATATTTTTTTCTCTCTGATCTTTAAATGGTCTAAGCTGAGGGCACAAACTAATACTAGTATGCTGACAGGCCCAAATATCCATAACTGTTTGCCTTCGCAATGGTGGTGGCATAAAACTAAAGGGTAGTTTCAGAATATTTTTTTTTTTATAATCACTGGTGTTTGTTCCAGGAACTGATCTTGTGAAATGGGTTCATTTCTGACACTGTAGTTAAAGTCATGACTCGGAATAGCCAGCTTGTAGTGTAGCTCGTGTAGACCCAAAGGAACAGATGACTCTCACCCTGGAAAGTTAGACCTAAATAAACATCTTACTACAACAAAAGCATGTGCCACAAATAGACCAAATGCTGACTTGCTTCCAAGAGTTTTGGTATGGATTCTGTACATGTGCATATCCTTCTGCATACAAGAACTAAAATGAATGTAAATAGGCAGAAAGTGTAAAAGATACTATGAGTTGTCATTTAGGAAAGCTTCACAATCAGTGAAAGACTTGATGGGATACCGAATCCAGTCCCAAAATACCACAGGGACTCGAGCCTTATAATCAAGAAGAACAGAAAGGGACAAAAATGGCAGAGAGATTCAGAGGGGTGGCACCAAGAAAATACACAGGACAGATGAGGTTTCTGCATGGAAAAGCTCAAGCTGCATCTTGTTTTTGTGGAGACACCAGTGCTTGTGCCAGTGGATAACCGTGCACTTCTGTGTTGGCCCCCTGGACCTACGCTCTTTTCTGATGTGCTCTGGAGCATCTTGCCTCTGTCTGTGGGCTTTGTAAGCAGACTCACAATTTGAAGACTCGTTTCCAATAACCAAAGAAAGCTCCCCATGAGCTCACCAAACCCAGCCCAGCATTTCAGAAGCTGCTTCTGACCTGAGTTGAAAATGGATTCGGCAGTGAGACAAACCCCTAAAGTTAGAACGTTATTTTGGATCCAAATTCTGCTAGAGTTTGTGGGCTCTTTATCTTATTTTTTACTTCATTTTAAACATGTGGTCAGGTATAATTACTGTAAAATTTCCTTTTTTTTTTTTTTTTCCTTAGACATGAGTATTTCAGGCAAGTTGCAGAATTCAAAAATCTAATTGGACCATTATATGGAAATTTATAGTGGTGCCTCAAATTTGTTGTGATATAGATAGAGATATGGCTGAACAAAAGAGTTTTTTGCATGAAGGTAGCAGCCTTCATTTTACCTCAGGTGTGTGCCAGTTGTCTGGTGCAGTATCTTAAGGCTCGTTCCCTGTAGTTTTATCCCCTCTTTGTATAGCATGAAGAGGATGGAGAAAGACAGTGCTCCAAGACACCTAGTTTTATGTTTCCTTCACCCGTCCATGCTACTTCTGGGTCCTAGGCTGAATCCTAGGGAGGGAAAAAAAAAAAATCCCATTGGTTTTTTTGAGACAGTTCAGCCACATGTAGTCGGAGTAAATATTAGAGGGGGAGGTTTATTTTATTGCAGTTTTCTTCCCATACAAGTAAGGTTTTTCAAAATCCAGCTCTCTTGTGTGAATTTCATTAAAAATGTTAATATCCTATATTACAGGGGTGGGGAATCTTTGGAGGTAGTGTTGTTTGTTTCTTCCCACTCCCCGAACTAAATAGCAGAAGGAGAACCAGGAATAAGCAAGCAATAAGGTTTGCTTCCTTCTCATGCATAAGCCTTCATGATGAAAGACAATTCTTGTCAAAAATAAGTCTCTTATGAAGCCTATAAAGCTCTCTGCAATGACTGAACCATTTTATGATTCAGCTTATTGAGAAAACCAAGTTACCCATTGCTCCACACATTTTTATTTTCATGCTGCTTATATAAAGGCATGCAGTCTTTAGAGCAGTGTGTTGTAGATGCAATTCCCAGTTGGGAATCACTAAACAAACAGAAATGGAAATAATTAGTGGGGATTTTTTCCCTCTTACTCCATAATATCTTCTCAAAAGAGAGCAAAACAAGCAGCAAAGAACTGCTGCTCTCCAAATATGTACCTAGGAACTTGTCTCTTGAAAACTGTTAAATAAATATGGAAAAGAGTAAAATTTACTCTTCTGACTTATGGAATGGGTTTCTGAGCAATGAAATACTACTTGTCTCTTGAGTACCTTTCATCAGGTTTTCTGAAAAAATATGGTATGCGTGAACACCTACTGGAACTTTATCTTAAAAAATAAAAAAAGGAATTAAAATTGGTTTGTATGTAGGTGCTGACTTTCTGAGTTTTCTGCATTTTAGAGTTTTATACTATTCAGGTTTCCTAATCACCCATTTGAATAGATAAAAATGTATTCTGGATAGATACAAAAACTCCAGTTCTCTGGCTACCTCCCTTGACTGAAGAGGAAAAATAATCAAATATTAAGTTCTGATTCTTGGTGCCAACTGAGCAGAGAGGGACTGGATGCTTCACAAGAAGGCCAGTCAGTTAAAGGGCAGGATCTGGATTTGGTAGATTTTGTTCTGGCAATAATTGCAATGAAGAGTGGTATTTGGCTTAGGAGGAGAGTGCTTTCCTACTGCTCTGCCATTGTCGTTTTGGAAAGCTTTACACTTGCCTGTCAGTGTGAGAGAGTTGGGAGTTGCTGAAGTGCCCCTTTCAGGACAGGCTGGCGTGCAGTGATGGTCAAGCTCTTCTGTTGCTGGGGGGTCTTGTGACTCCGAACAGGAGGGCAGGGTGGTTGTAGTCCTGAGGCCAGGGAGGTTCTTCAAGGCCAGCTAACTATTTAATGGAGGCTGTGAAATGTGACCTGTGCCAGGTAACAACCTCTCTTCCTGCTGCAAGGGCATTCCCCATAGAAAAATAACCACCTGGTGCTATTGAGAGTGTATCTTTGGCATATCAGCACTGCCTGGAGGTAAGCTGGCCAACAGGTAAAAATATTATAGTGGTTACCTAGTGGCATCTACTCTACTGACGCCTCTCTACAACTGGGAGTTAATAAGTGTGCAGGTAATATATGGAATGACTCAAGCAACCTGGTGCTTGGAATTGAAAGGAAAGGGAAATCAAGGACTAGTCATTTAAGCAGTGGATTGGAGAAACTGATGGCAGAAGACTTGGGCTTCCTGCCCTTTTATTATACCGTATGTATGCTGCCATGGTTTCACACCTGTCAATTGGAATTCAGGTGATGCTGTAGCCTGATACAATGTCAGGGATTGTTTTGCAAATAAATATCCGCTTAAACAATTACGAGGGAAAATGCACAAGCTCAAGAAGTGCATCCATGTGAGGCTTTGTGAGGTTCAACAAGGCCAAGTGTGAGGTCCTGCACCTGGGTCTGGGCAACATCTGGTATAAATACAGGTTAGGGGATGAAGGGATTAAGAGTAGCCCTGTACAGGAGAACTTTGGGGTGCTGGTGGATAAGAGGCTGGACATGAGCTGTCAGTGTGCACTTGCAGCCAAGAAAGGCCAGCCATATTCTGGGCTGCATCAAAAGAAGTGTGGCCAGCAGGTTGAGGGAGGTGATTCTCTCAATGCTGAGGTGAACCCTCTATGCTGCTCTGGTGAGATCTCCACCTGAAGTACTGTGTCCAGCTCAGGAGTCCTTAGTACTGTTTAGGCGGGGTCAGAGAAGGCCCTAAAACCAAAAGAATACCTCTTCTCTGAAGAAAAACTGAGAGACTTGGGGTTGTTCATCCTGGAGAAGAAAAGGCTCTGGGGAGACCTTATTGCAACCTTTCAATATTTAAAGGGTGCTTGTAAGAAAGATTGGGACAAACTTGTTAGTAGGGTCTGTAGTGATAGGAAAAGGTGTAAAGGTTTTAAATCGTAGGACAGTTGGTTTAGACTAGATAAAAAGAAGAAGTTTTTTACAATGAGGATTGTAAAAGACTGGAACAGGTTGCCAAGAGACATGGTGGATGCCCATGTTCCCACTGGGAACAGTCGGGGTCAGATTGGATGGGGTTCTGAGCAACTTGATCTAGTTGAGGATGTCCCTGCTTATTGCAGGAGGGTTGGACTAGATGACCTTTAAAGGTCCCTTCCAACCAAACTATTTGATGATTCTATGAAAATAGGTGATTTTGTGGGGGAAGCAGGTAGTGCAATAAGGTCATTTTTTCTATTCCCTCCTAATAGCACTTCCTTTCACATCACTCTTATCTTTGTTGACCTTCCATCTTTCCCAGTCACACAACCTTTTCTTCAACACTTACGTTATTTAAAACTTTTGGGTTACCACAGACACTGCTCACAGACTGGAGATGCTGGGAGGAAAGACAGGAAGGAAGAGAGAGGAGCAGCAGCCAACTTCAGTGCATATCCAGAGCATTACAGCTGCATCTTTTGTGCTGAAAGAGCTTGAGAAATCACAGTTTGTCAAACATTTATAATCTGTGTGGTGTAAAGTTGTCTGCTTGTGCATTGCCAGGATGGAGCGCTTCTCTGGCCTTCCAGTCTGAGACTTGATTTAACCAGCAGGCTTCAGCAATGTGAGCAGCAAACTTTAGGGCTGCTGGTCCAGTGCCTTGTTGCCATTAGTCACGCAGTGTGTAGCTCTGGCTCTTTAGAAATCCTCACTGCTGTTTGGCACAGTCTCTTACCAAGAGGATGCATAAATCAGAGAAACTCACAATCCCCTAGCAAATGAGAGTAATGGATGATTTACACTTACAGTGCTATATTGGTATTTGTCAAATTGACTCCCGTTTGGCTTTCAAATCCTTAATTTGGGTTTTACACTTGGTTGCTATTAAATATCCTTTTATCACCGCAGCAACACTGTCAGACCAATTTCTTGCTTGTCTTCCTCCTACTGACATGGAAATATAAGTTCACTGATCTATTTATCATTCCTTCCTGAATAGTTTCCCAGGATGTATTCTTTGGAAATCAGCCAATTCATTGTACAACATTGCAACTACTGGAATCTAAAGTAAATATGAAATACAGTTCTTCCAGATAAGGTTCCCTGCTGCAGGAGATTCATGCTGTGGGCAGAGTTTTAGTGGCACAGATTCCAATACATCCATGTTTCTAGATGAATGTGTCTCCACTTCAGTCTCAGAAGTGTAATTCCAAGTTGCTTTGTGGCAAACACGCGTGGTTCAGAGTTTTATGAAATGGGGCCAAAGGCCAGCAGAAATGGGCTACTAAATCTTCTTTCAGTAGGTTTCTTCAACCTCATCACTGTCATATCCAGCCGTATGGAATGGCAAAGACCAACTTAATAACAAAGGGCAGCTAACTGGGAAACAGGATGTGTTGTGTCCCACAGAAAAAAAAAAGTCATAAAATATGTTGCTTTCTTAATGCCAGGAATTAATTTCCTGATATAATGACTTCCCGTTTTAAAATTTTTCTTCTCTTCCCTTTGTATGGAGAAAGTTGGAGAGAGTATATCTGTAAAGTCACAAAATAATGTAAATTTTGAGCTGTTGAATATGTATCTATTTTAAACAGTAACAAATCAACAACTTGTGATTTTTGAAGCCAGCATTACTATTTCTGATTCCAAGGACTGACCTGCAATTCTTTACAGACTTCATCTTAGTGAGGCAAAGGATGAGCAAATTTCAGCTTCTACTTGTCTGGTATTCTGATCAAGCAAGATTTAGCAATAGCTGGCATCTTTACCCGGAGTTGACTTTAGCTTTGCATTTGCATCCTCTGCTCTCTGAATGTTACGCTTTGCTCTAGTCTGCTCTTCCCTTTGCCTTTGCTGTCCTCGGTGGCAGCTCTTCAATTTCTGTTTGACAAGATGAACACCACTTGGGTCAGATATCGGTGCTTCTGTGCCAAGAGGGTTTCACAGCTCAGTTCACCACAGTGCTTTATACTGTAATCAGCCCACCGTGAGCTGCAAACAGCACACTCCCCTCTTAACAAAATCACCACTACGACTATAAACACCCTGTCATACTTCCATGCTCAAAACTTGTTTTCAGTTGCTTACAATTTTGCAAAACCCCTCCTGTTTGAGTTGGCGTGCTACAGGATAGGTATACACCTCCTGGGGAATTGTTTTGTATGGAATTTTGGACAGAACCCCCTCAGTTATTTAATGACTAGACTAGGGCAAAGTATGCTGTTATAAATTCAGCATCAAACCTGAGCTGCACACCCAAGATGTAAGCTGCCCCAGCCACAACACAGTGACTTCACCTGCATCTCTGCTCCCATCAAACCTTCTGTCAGGAAGAATTAATCATGTAGTGTGTTGTCCTGCCTATCTTCAAAGATGCATTCACTTTTTTGGGTAGAGATAATGCCTCCCACCAGCAGTTTGGTGAAAGGGATGCCCGTTCCTGTCTCTGGGCAAATCTACCCATATTTAGCAAACTAATGAGCATGTTTGAAACTGTAAGCTTGTGTTTGATCAAGATTTATTAGATTTTAGTAGATAATCTTGTCACTGATTATAGAGAACTTAAATATCACACATTTCACAAAACCCCATGAAATCATTACCCCTGCTTTGAGAGCCCAGTTTGAATAATGTACAGTGAATGAGATAAGGGCGTCACACATTGAACAAGGAGAAGAAAGGAAGAAGCTGCTCATTAAGTGACCATCATCTGTTCTGTGTGCTGAATGATGCAAAGGTTAGGTTAAAAAACGAGGATGCGAACACGTAGTTAAGGACTGTATTATAAAGCATGTGGACAAAAAGGCCAAAATTAGAGTTGCACAGGCAACCCTGAGAAGCAGAGAAGTCATGTGGTAGCTTTAGTAATTGCTTTCCTAATTCAAGGGGTGAGTATGTCTGTTTAAGCTGTGTAACAGTGTTACCTAAACAGAGTAAACATGCAGTAATACTGTTGCACATCATAAAATGCTGAGCACTTTATCTGATGTCCTCCCATCCTAAATTTTTCCTTTTATGTGAGGGCAAATATTAATTCTGCATCATATCAAATTGGAATACCAACAAAAAGAAACCTGAATATTTATGTCCCTACTACTCTGCGGTTTCAGAGTGCAAAGTCAGATCTTCGATTTTCATCATACTTGTAGGAAGTTGCTTGTCTTGGAGGCTTCTCTTCTTCTTTTCAACTTGGATAGGGCTTACCAAAGCCCTCTAAAGCTGATCAAGAGGCACTTGCAGAAAGGGACAAGGCTGTGACAGCAACAGGTTTTGAATGGCTGTGGGGTTCCTGTGTAGCTGTTGATTGCTGAGGCTTGTTTTTCCCTGACTGTGTTTAACTCTTTTCCTCCCTTGCCTTCTCCAGCCTGGAAGCAAGGAGACACAGAGTTATCTCATCCTAAAGGAGGGATGCCCAGTATCTGCTTGGCAGAAGTGATGGCTCTCTGGCCTTTCCAGAGGGGATGACTAGATAGCAATCTCACATATGGACAGTTAACTGAACTCTCTTCAATCTCAGGATAAATCCCACCCCTGTAGACACAGGATTCCTGCCTTCTGTGGCTTCTATGGCTTCTGTGCCCATCATCTTTGGAACCTAGAACTGAAAAATTATTTTCCAAACAGGTTTAAATTGGTATATTTTCCCCCTATCTGTTATATTCTCAGTTCTTTCTTCAGGAACAGGTATTTCCTTTTAAGTAAATGTCACTTATTTCTACACCTTGTAGCATGGTGTTTGAGAACACATACACAAAAAAAGACTCTGAAGAATGTGTGATATGTTAATGGGTATCTTTTTATTATGTACTTCTCACCATCAGCGAATATCCTTTAGTTTCAGGGATAAAACCAAAACTTAATATAGTTTTTGTCTTTCTTCTCATGAGCATTCTTCAATCTCCAGTTGAATTTTTTTTCTTTTTTTTAATTTTTCCTGACTTCAGAAATGGCTTTATTGCTTTAGACACTCCTGCACAAATAGCAGTAGAGTATCAAATTAACTTTAAAATAGCCCTCAAACTGACTTAGGAAATCAGCAACTGTTTGAGAGACATGCATTAAAATGTAGGGCCCTTGTGTTTTAGTACAATAAAATAGTATTTCAAGAGATGAGATTTTTAGGAACATTTCTAAACCTACATTTTCTGAGTTTTTATCCATATGCTTCATGTGTACAATTTTTGCAAACTCTTTTTGTTCTAAGTATTTCAAGTTATTTCTTTAGCAGAGTAAGAGAAAGAATTGTACAAACAGAATTAATTTTGTGACTAGAAAGAGTAGGATCTTACCCTTTCAGCTGCATGATCTGACTGCCTTTGTGGTGTGTGCAGCTGCCTTTTTTTTTTGATTTAAAAGCTCGGCTGCTCATACAGCACAGCACAGGCTTCCTAAACATCTGAACTGCCTAGATGAGAGAAAAAAAAATGAGCAAGAAGACTTGTAGCATTTAGGGGAAAGAATTCATGTCTTTTGGATTACATTTTTTAATTCATGGCATTTCATTACAGGGCATCTTGTTGATGCTATAAGATCTTTTCTTAAAATTAACCAACTCGAGTCATACCAGTTACATCCTCATGTAGCAGTGGATAACTGAAAGCTAGGATCCACTTGTGAAAGCAGTGGTTTGTGTCACAGAAGTGGTAGTCTCTCACTGACAGTGCACTGCTCTCTGGTCAGAAATATCACTGCTCAGAGACTGGCGTGGTTATTGTATACAGCACTTACAACCCAATTATGTACTTTAGGCTTTCACCTTCGTGCCTTGGGAAAGAAAGTTGGATCGCTGTTATATAGCTGGTCACAGGCATGTAAAAATCAGCATCAGAAGCAGTGGTGTTAAAACCTTCCTGATGTGTCACAGTAGTTTCATCTTCTGATGGTGTTCCCACACTGCCATACTTGTCTCTCCCCAGCACTGCCACCAGAGTGCTAGACTCTGCACTGCAGAGTTTTCCATTTGCTTATCCTGTTTTTTTTGGGGGTGGATTTTTTTTGTCCCCAGCACTTTGATGACAGTGATATTATTTATCTCTCCTCAGGATGCCTCAATGAGTAACAATAACTGAAATTTTGGGCAGTAAATATTAGTGGTATCTCCCAGTGAAAGCAGTGCATTACATTTGTATGAAAATATTTTCAATGGGATTAACTGTCAAGGGTTTAGCCGCTTTGGAGGTGTTGCCTACTTTATAAACTCTGTGAGAACAGTACATACAAAAGTGTAAAAAATGCTGCTCACAGCACAAATGACACATGTGGGTTACTGTTTCATTCAGGCCTTTTCAGTACAATATCAACCACTGCAGCATCTTAGCATTTTCAGCAGGTGTGCTACTTGACTGATTACTCCCATATTTTGGAGATTCCTCAGTAGTCTAATGAAAATGGAAATGCACATCAGCAGCAGTTTAAACTTGCATAGCTTCCCTGCAGCGAGCAGAGTCAGACCATTTGCCTTCAGCTGAGGAGCAGCCTTGGAGTATCAGCAAGTTACAGACTAGTATGCTTTGTAGTTTCACTAGTATATGAAGTGCATCCATAATGTAATTACTTTCAACTCCAGGTTCCCTAAATAGCTTCATCTCAGATGAAGGAGAGAATGTTGATCACTCCTTTAAACCTCAGTTGGTAAGATTTATTGGTGAAGTCTTGCTTTTGAGCAGAATGCAAATACCTGTCTAATTACCGCACCTTGTTATTCATAGATCCACTCAGGAGGGAAATCGGCACAAGTTTTGCCTAGCTCTGTGATTTCTCCTCTCGTCCAGTAGCCTGCTGTGGGAACTCGGACTCTTGTGCATTTACTGTCAAATGTCTTTTCTTCACTGATAAAATGGATCTTGTAACTTGAAAAGGAAAATTGTCTTTTAAACTTTCTTGAGAAATATTTGAGAAAGAACAGAAGTGCAATGGGAACTTGACCTAAGAGCTGCCTTTTGAGCTGGAAGTGGTTTGCTAATACCTTCAGATCACTGCAGGCAGAAGCTTCTGCCACTGTTAGGCAGTGCTGGCTTGCTCAGGAAGCAGAATCATCAATCCAGCAGATGGTGTGAGCTCCCTGGTAACTGAGCATTTTATTCATTCAGATACTCACCTGTTGCCCGTGTCTAATGAAATTTCTCTCTCTGACTGTGTCTGATTCTTAAGTGAAACCCAATCTGGCAATATCTAACACACAAAACGTGCTTTGACTGTAGCAGTAGGCATCACCAAAGTGCCCAGCACTGCCTGATTTAACTCTGGTTGTGTGTTAAAGAAAGCAATTCTCCATGCAGTGCTGCTGTGCCTGTTCCTTCCATATTCTGGTAAAGACAGAGGCATGTCTAATACTGAGTAGTTTCAAAGATTTTCCAGATTTGGTTTAGGTTTTTTTCCTGGATACCTTTACCTGTTATTTTCCCATGCAAATGATCCTTTGTCTGTCCTTCACAGAACCTGAAAGGCCTTAGGACTGTGTCTATTTTCTAGAAACAGATGTATCTCTTGCCTATTCCTCAAGACTTCCGTGAATGGAGACACCAGAGCCTCCCCAGGCATCCTATTCTAGCACTGCTGATCTTTAAGTTCATTTCACTATACTTTTCATTGTTGAATCTAACCTTAGGGGGGTTTTGTGCTGTTTCAGCACTTAAATCCTCTGAGGATGAAGAACAGGCTGTTTCTTCCTCTTTTGATGTAGCTGCTGCCTTAAAATTTTTGTCAATCTTTTCAAGACAGTAAGCCCAGTTTGTTCAGTCTTTCCTCCTAAGTCATGTTTTCCAAAGCTATGATCAATCTTCACTGTTCTGCCTGCCAGCTTGCTTCAGGTGGTCGTTCCTGTTTTGAAATGCAATGCACCGAACTGAGCTGGTGCTCCAGCACCTTTTTGAGTTTGAGTGGAAAGATTTACTTCGTGCATCTCACAAGCTGTACCACTCCTTGTACGCTGCCGTAAAAATGGTTTTAGTCTTCCCAGTGGTATGATGAAACACTTGTCATAGGTACATTTCTGATCTACAGATTGCCTTCCCTGTAACAACGTGTTTCCTCGCTTGTAGTGATAAACCTAATTATTTCTGCAGAGGTATAGAACATTATATTGCTTACAAGCATCACATGCAATGAGTATTTTCAGCCGATTCTCTGGTTTGCCGAGAAATTTTTGAAGACCTGCTTTCCAATATGCTTAAACTCCTTCCTGGATGAGTGCTATTTAACAAGCTTTTTTTTTCCCCCATGCTTCAGTTCATCAAGACAAATTTTCCTTAATGCCACATTTAGGACTCTTCCCTGTGGAATATCACTGAGTACCTGCATCTCTCTTTACTTATGATAAGCTATATATGGTTTCTTTCTGAATAGCCTTTTCCAACCATTTCTAGGGTATTCTAATATTTCCACCTTGGTTTAGAGAATTTCACATTAAATCAAAGTCAAAGCTACTAAAGTAAAGCAATATGACATCTACTGTTTTTCTCTAGTCCCCAAAGGGCATTATCCTGTCATAGAAGGAAATGAGATTGGTTTGATGGGGCTTCCTGACAAATCCACACTGTCTGTTATTCATCTTCTTGGGTTTTGGGATTTTTTTGAGAATTTACAACCAGTTTGATTATTTATTCTGATACAGTTCTGGGAATTGAAGCTACGATGTTGGATTTATAAGTCTGCAGCTCCTCCTTTTTATTGTTTGCCATTTGCAGTCTTCAGTGTATCCAGGAGATCTCCAGGATAAATTCCAGCAGCTCATCCAGCAGCTCTTCAAGAAAAGCCAAACCACACTAAAAATATCTGATTTACCAAGGTATTCTCAAATCCTTTTATTTCCTGATTCAGGGTTGATTTCTCACCATCTGTTGCTCGTATTGAGAGCTAGTTGAAGTTTAATAAAATGATGATGCCAAAAAAGGCATTCTAAATTTCAACTTTCTAGGTGACATCCCTAAGCAAGGTCCCAGTTTCACTGAGTAGTAGACAGGCATTTTTGTTGATTTCTTTCTTCTATAAAAATACTTATATGAGAGTTTCTTGTTATTCTGGATGCTTTGTTAGTTGCATCTGACTAAGGCCTTGTCATGCCTGACCTTGAAAAGTATCATCTCACATTATACTATTTACGTGTCCTTAACAGACTGATGTGCCGCTTTTAAACCACCTGAATTTAAGGTACAGGATGTGTTCAAGGCATGGTCAAATCAGTCCTCTAGGTACACATGCTATCTTACCTCAACCCAGAGGATGATTTGTATTTCTGCCACCACTACATTTTCTCAAGGTCCCTGGTGGTGCAGTGGCTAAACCACAGCGTTGTCAACGCTGAGATCTGGGTTCGATTCCTGGTTAGGACACTCCCCGGGCAGATGGAGCTCGTTAGCCCTTAAGGCAATCCATCTACGTCCTGAGGACCTCGCTGCCACCGTCCAAGCTCGCTTGGCCCCGGCAGATGAACCTCAGGATTAAAGGGTGGGCTCAGTTCCGCGCACACTGTGTCTCACCTAAAAAATCCAATGCGCAGGCTGGAAGGTGGAAAGACCTTCCCTGGTTCTTCGTTCGCGAAGAGACTGGCCATATCATATCACATTTTCTCTAAGGAGATGTCACTCTTTCCTACCCTTTTCCTTTAGATCAACATTTCTAGGGATCTGTAGTCACATCCCTCTGTGTGCTGGAACTTGCCTTCCTGAATGTCGTTGATTTTTATTTTGCTGTTCCCATCTTCCTAAGCCAAAGTTTTGAATTCTATTGTAGTTCCTTATGGCTTTGTTTGGGTAAAGAAGAAAAAGGTACAAACATCCACATTTAAGCCAGGCCATTTGGATTTTGGAGATATGCTGGTTCCCTGTGGCTTTCCTTAGCCTGCCTTCATCTTTAGTGTGTTCAAGGGTAAAAATCACTGGTTCCAGCATTAAAGTCGTAACCTAAAACCTCCATGTGAGGGTCTGGTCATTCAGAGCAGTCAGGGAGATCAGTGTATCTGAAACTGTGAAAACCACTGGGATTACATCCCTGTGCTGTGCATACCACAAAGGGACTACTGTGAATATCGGTACCTTTCCTCTTCTCTGCCTTCAAAGCCCTGAGCATCAGGGAAACAGTAATTCACAGCTATCAAGCCTTTTTTAAAATAAAAGCAAAAATCATTAGTTGTCTCTTCAATTAGAGAAGTTAACTTGAATTGTCTATATCTAAAAATAGTACAATCTTGCTTTGAAATTTTGGGAAATGTGTAACTGAAATAACTTAAAAATAGACTTTGAAATTTCATTTTCTCTTTTGGCAATGTTGGTTGCCATGGAGTTCAAGCAATAGGTTGTGATGTTTAACACTGAATTAATTACTACTTCTCACTCACAGAGAACATCTAATTATACATATTCATGAAGAACGGTGTTTGGCATTCCTGAGGGAGAAAATATCTTTTTTAATGCTGGATATACGTACTTTTGGAACCAGATGGGGTCTGGTAAAGGCATAATCTTACAGCACTTTACCCCAGAGTTTTTAATTGTTTCATAGTCTAAAAAATTTCAGTTTCAAATATTGTCTTTAAATTATTTCCTTGTATTATGAAAATTCAGTGAGTACAGACATTTACTTTTGAAGTATTGAAAAGTTTAAATGGACATATAGATTAGTGAATATATAGAACAACAGGCACTATGTTTTTTTCTCAATCCAAACAGGACTACAGTGATTACTTAGCTTATTGACATCGATGTTCAGCAGTCCTTGCTCTGATGTCATCAGAGTATCTAAATTAATGGATACTGATTACAGATGTGGGTCTGGGATGTCTGCAATAAGAGTGGTGTGTACTTCTAGCCTCACAGAGCTCTTGCACTTCTCTCTCTAACTTCACAGTAGCTTCACAAACAAGAAGAGTGTAAATAATCACAAACTAGATCCTAATTTCAGTGGCACTTTGGCTCCTACCTGTATGTGTGGCTTTGGATCTCTGTTCAGGAGGGCATCTGTGATCACAGAGATCTCTTTCTTCTGAGCACATTCTTCAGTCCTGAGTGATAGTCCACTGATAGGAACCAAAATTGGTGGCATTGGGCAGAGACCCTTCTTCCCTGCAGACAAGCTATTGGGGAAGCTTTGGCTTACATGGACAGTTTCCTGGCTCTTTGAGAGTTACCATTACTTTCCTGAGCACCCCTGACAGTCTTGACAGGGTCCTGTGGAAATATCTTTTATGATACAATTAAAATAGTTGGTTCTGACTTGCAGCAATTTGTATTATAAAACACAAACCTAAGCTTAAGTAATGTTTGGAGTAGATTTTCTGGGGACCATCCAGTTTTGCACAAAAACTGTCTCATGCTTCTATAAACTGATCTTGTGTACTTGATACCAAATCACATATTTCAAAGGAGGCATTCAATGTTGAACCTGTTTTCTTCTTAGAGTATGTAGTGGCATTTATCTTCAGTAAAAAGTCATGTAAAGGGCAACTGAAGGTGGAGAGAATGATGAGAATCCTTGCTGTCTTTATTTCAGCTAATTTAGACTTTTCAAGTTCTCCATAGAAAATAATCTAATGCATAGAGGTAGATTTGTTGCTTTTAGATAGTAAGTCGTATTTTAGGATGGATGCTAGTATCTTTAGCTTTGGTGGACTACACTAAAAACTATCCTAGACAAAAAAAAACTAATTATCTGCGTCTGTCTGATAAACATCAGTAGAAGGCTTTTGTGACAATGGAACAAGTAACATCAATTAGATATCACTGTTGTTAACAGAACAGGAAGACTGAGGTGTTGAATCAATAGTGTTCTCTAGCCATGTCTAGTATAGTCTGTTTTTTTAAGAGTGATCATTTGAGCTGTACTTTTTTTAATGCAAAAACTTGTAAAAGTGAATGTTGCATGAGTAATGGTCTTTTTTTTATGCACAGCCTCAACCTTTCGAACATTTTCTGTCCATTGGTATATGTCTAATTGAAGTTAATGAGATCTTTCCTTACACATCCAGTGGTAACAACATGCTTACAGAAGGAATTTTCTTAAGACAAAATACCTTTACTTTCCCACTTATAAAACAGTAAGTCAGGTAGCTGCATTATCCAATGTTAGGGCAACAGACTATATATGAACTTCAACGGGTGCAAGGGAAAAGTAGTGTGGTCTAAGTGGGTTTACTCTCTTCATGCAATTAGAGTAATTTTGAGTTGATTTTAATTGTGCAGAGAAGTATGGAGTACCACTGAAGGACTTTATTATATCAAGACTTGTTTCCTTTTTCCTTTTTCTGGCAGGCAAAAAATGTTGACAATAATGTGGGTTAAAATGTCAAGAATGAAGTAGTGATACATGGAAAACTTTGAAGGATGCTAACATTTACATGAATATGTCTCTCAGAATTTTTTCAAGAGGAAAGAAATGAATAAATGTGTAATAAATTAGACAATTAGTACCTTTAAAGTAGTTACAATATTTGGGTGTTTGAAGCAGCAATTGTTAACAGTTGGCAATTAGCCATTTTATTTTTCCCCATGGCTTCCCATTTAAAAAAAAAAAAAAAAAAAAAAAAAAAAAAAGGAAAAATTTAGGTTGAATGGCATTTGCTAATCTTCTTCTGTTGGCTGCATAATATGCTCTCTGCTTTTATATTGGAATTTCTGATCCTTTGTGTCATCACTGCATGTGACAGCACTTGGAACTTTCAGCTAGCCCAGAGCCCAGATTTGATTGCTTTCTCATAAATCTGATATTTAAAATAATTTCCCTTTAGAACTGTTGCACCTTTAGCAGTTTTCAGTGGCAGTAATGGGGCACTGTGCTATACTTTCTTCAGTCTTTTTCACACACTGTCTGCTCTTTGAGTGACAGAGATGAGGCAGAGTCAGAATAATAACAACAAGAGACAATAACAGTGATTACAATGGAGTGCTCCATTATGAAAGTTCTTTTAGGAGCAGGACATGTAAAATGGAAGGTATTATGGTTTTCCTTTTGTGATTTAGTTCAGAGCATGTTTCATTCTCTTGCTGTGAGGAGTGTAGGACTAGTGAGCTGAAACTTCAGTACTATTGCTTATGATATTGAAATTAAGCATGATGAGCGGCACTGGTGCAGTTTTGCTGATAACTGTTGGGCTTGTGAGAACAGTATTCTGTTTTGTTCAGACAAAAAAGTTATATCCATCCTCCAGAAACTGAGGGAAGACTCTACAATCCCCTACTAGTCTTTGATTATCTATCCAAACCACAACTTTTACACTGCTTTGCAACCACTAAGCAGCACCACTATCTCCAAAGATGGTTTGGATCAGCACAGTATATGGTTAAAATAATAAATATAGAACTGGAGTCTGACCCTGCCAGTCTCAGGATTTCTCATCACTTGCCATTGCCATCCTTCTTGTCTTGCACTGAATGCCTTGCACTGTCTGTCGCTATCGCAGTTCTAAGTTGTACGTTGTTGGTGTCTGATACTCTGGAAAAAATAAATCTGTCAGTTTTACATTTTTGGTCTGGTCATATTTCTGCGAAAAAAATGTAGGCCAAGTTTGGATTCCTAGGAACTGCAACATTGCAGGCATTTTCCCTCTTTCAGATTCCAAAACTCAATTCTCTCTCTGTTGGCACTCTAGGAAAAAAATGTGTTTCAGCTCCTTTCCCTCCTGGGGACACGATATGTAAGTGTTGCCATGGATTTCCAAGGCTTTATACCCTTTCTGGGCTTCAGTGTTGTTTTCTGGTAGTAAGTATTAACATACATGATTCAACCAAAGCAAAGCCCCATTTTTCACCTTTTCTTTCAGCCATTCAGTGAAGCTCCTTCTACCTCATGTTGCCACATCTGCACACAGGCTCTGCTTTAGTGTCATGGCTCTTATTGATCAGACTTATATGGTTCTAAAAAGGAGCTTAACATCACCTCAGACTTAACAGCAATTGTGCCACAACCATAAAAATGTTTTCTCAATTGCTGGTCCACCATGGGCCGAGCCACTGAAGTGAGGCTGCATGAAACTGGAGCGATTTAAACACGAGGGTGAGTTGGAAATGTCACTGTTTCCCTAGGAAGAGAGTTGTCAACAGTTGAAGTGATCACAGACCACAGATGAAACAAGGTTGGCCTTGGCCAGCTCTAATTTTTGTCAGTGAGGGGAGCTGATGCTGAAGGTGTGACGTTGGCAGTAGCTGCGTGTGGAGCTGCTGGAGGAGTTGGATGGTATGGCACAACATCTCTATGGGAGGACGTAGCATCCTTTCTCCCTCATAGGGAGTTCCAGGATTTTCTGGCTTTGATGATAACTGGCAAGGAAATCCGCGCTTTAGCTCCTCAGTTCGATCTGTGTCATTCTTGTTTCTCTATGGATTTAGATTCATCTGCATATTGATACATTTCTCGCACATAGTTTTTGCACGCTTTAAGGTGTGCCTAAAGCCTGAACTGGCTTTATCAAGCTCCTTTCAATCATCAAGATGAATATATGCTGTAAAACTACCCTGATCTTATTAATATTTTAAGGTGATGTCAGATTTCAAATTAAATCTCACTTGGCTGTATTAAAAAGAATGGAATCCAGCCAACCTGAAAGTTGTCATTAGTTTCCAAAATGCTTTTAGGAAGACAAATGTATGTTAGGAAATAAAAAGTGTAATTAGAAGAGGAGCTCTGAAGAAGAGAGTTGTATTTAATATTTAAACCAATAAGTAGTATAGTAATAACATTTTCCGCCAAGGTCATACTTTTATTGCATATTAATGCAATTAAAATTACATCACAGTCTGCTAATTTCCTTCCAGTTCTGTACACTTAAAAGCAAGAGCAAATCCTGATGATTAATGTTTGTAAAGGGAAATCTTTGTGTGAAAAATACTGCGGTAGAGCAAAGTTATGCAACAATAATGGGTTGTTCTACCATGTGCTATTTTTCTTTTTGCCCAGTTTTCTCTCCCATCCTAGTGTTAAGTCAAGTGGATGTATTACTACTGATTAAAAAAGGCACTGCAGATAATAAACAACCTTGAATTTCCTGATTAAGAAAGACACTACACATAATAAACAATCTCTCTCTTAAGAGAGAGATGGCTTTGTGGGGGGGGATTTTATTATGAAGTGTAATGCTTCAAGCATGGTATAAATTTTGATAGAAGATCATAGTATTTGGGATAACACAGCTTTTGAATCTGTCTGGAATTAGGCTCAGAATGGCATTCTTGTTTCAGAAAAGTGTTTTGCTTCTCTCAAAGTGATTGCAGTCTGATTCGTGTTAAAAAGCTGTGATTCAGATTGACATTTTCCTCAGATGAGATTTGCCATGAGTTTTGGACCTTGGAAATCCCAGGCTTCTTTGGGCCCTGAGCTTGGGTGGTAGGTCTTCACTTGGAGACCTTAAGCATGAAAGCACTGTAGCTGGCAGTATGTTTAGTTTTTAAAGTAAGTTCAGGATAGAAGTTTTCTGGTTTGCTTTCATTTTAAGTGATGTTTAGAGTGAAATGAGTATGGCAACTTTCAGTACCATTCAGTTTTCACAATGCTGGACCTTTCCTCACTCTGCGTTTGTTGTGAAATTCAGGGGCGTCCCCACTTTAACTGCCCAAAGGATCCCTCAGCCTTTTGGGGATTGCTTCCTTTCTGTTTTCACTGTTCCCAAATATTGCTGTAAGCAAACATTCTTTAAGAAAAATTTTTTTTCTGTTTCTATACTCTTCAAAGGTCTCCTGATGCTCTTTGGCTCCCCTTACTACAAATGTGATAGTATTTGCTCACCAGTTTGTTTAATAACAGGAGTTGCAGAATAAGCATTTCTTTTGGTTAGAACCATGGCAGATTGACTTAAGAAATCTTGAAGAAAGAACAGTTTGGGGAGTGGCCCTCCAGTAGGGTTTGGCTTCTCCTCTCATTTTGTCACTAGCCAACTGTAAGAGCTGGGATACTTTGCCCTTTTTTCCTGTCTTCTGGTACGTGGCTGCCAGTTCTGCTCAACTAACCTACAATATGGAGATAAACAGGTTTAAAAGAGATTGGATTAAGAAACAGTGTAGCCAGTCAAGACAAGCCCCCTGTAGCAGAATAACACTACAGATTTCAGATCTGAGCTGTTGCATCCATACACATCTCAGATTTGGGATCCACTAGGCTGAGGGGTGGAGTGTTGGATTTCAGTACTGCACTCGTTTTCCAGTGTAAACGAGACTCATTTTTCAATCCTGCTCCCCCAGACAGCTTTTCTGGTTTAGCAGCAATAGCTTTAATCTGCAAGAAGTGATAGGGACTTCAGCATGCACTAGCAACTCAGAGCAGTTCTTGAATCTTCTTTCCATTGTGCTGGCTGTGGCTGCAGGTACAGGTGTCCCCACTGCAGTCAGATCTGTCACTCATTCTCTCAGATAAGTCACCCTCACCCATCTCAGCTTGCAAAGTTCTGTGACCTGAAAGGGAGAGGAAAAGGAACTGGTAGGATCCCATGCTGTGAAAAATTGTGGAAATCTGTCCCTTACACAGGCTTCTCTTTTCCATAGCTTCTCTGTGTCTTTGGGTACTTGGATACTCTTTAATGGTAACTAACATTACGTGGTCATTGCAGGCATGAACACTCAGTGCTGCATCTCATACAGAAGCACTCCTGACCAGGGCCTGGCATTGAGTCCTTAAAATCAAAGTAGTCTTTGAAAGCTGAAGATAAGAAGTTTGACTCTTTTGAGGTGTGCTATGTTTGCTCTTGCAGGGGCTGTGAATCCTTCCCCATCCTGTGGATATCTTGTCTTAAAGTCACAACCATTTTGTCTTGCCACAGATCACTGTGGCTTGCTAACCAACCAGGTATCGTTCACTGAATGTGCTAATAAAGTATTTAAATTATTGAGTACTAAAAAGTACCAGGTCAGAGAGGCTCTGTGACATGAGAGAGAAACTGCTCTGAACCGGCTTTATTAGACTTTAATGGAACAGCAGGTGCCATGCAGAATAATGCATATGGTCCATTTGCTTGGAAATGTCCAGGCTTTTCTCTGGCAAGGCTACAATTTCTGCAGCTCCACCTCCCTGCCACTTTTTTCCTTTAGGTCTGAGAATAGGATATTACCATCCATTTGACTCTCAGGTCATCCAGCAGGTATTTGGTGCAGCTGACAGCTCTAGGAAAAGGTGAAATAAATATTTCATCTTCTATTTATTAAAAAATAATGTAGTTTGTAACAGGGTTCTGGCAGGTGCTCGGCCATGCCCGCATCAAATCTGGGATTCCAAATAAGACTTTTGTGATTGGTTTGATTTGGCTTTTGAGAGGAGAGGAGCTCAGACAAAACTGTGAGCACCTGTGCTGCACATCTGGCCAGAACTCACACTCCAGAGATATTTCAGAGGTTTTTGTTTGGGATCAGAGATCTCTTTCTTGATACATCCCTGCTCTCACTATCTATAGCATTTGATTTATGGAATCTCTGCAAGGACAGTTTTATGAGATTCTTAGATTAGAGGTTGTTTGAAGGAAAAAAACTTGCAAAGAACTATAAAATTATGAAACTGACTTAGTTTATATCTGAATGAAAACATTTATATAATACATCTTTTTAACTATTTAACTCATTGCTATTGATACTAATAATAAATTGAGGGGTTTGTAGCTACTGCTTTTGTAAGCTGCCTGTAAATAACATATATGCCTAACTGTATTTATTTAGAAGAGAAATCTGTTTCAGCTGATCAGCTATATTTAGTAAAATGCTACAATATGCGCTAAATTTTAACTGCTGGTTTCTAAGCCACACTGATTTCATTTGGACTTAACTATGATTTTGTTTGCATGTATGTATATTATTAGTGGTACTTAACTATACTATTGAGCATGTATCTGACTATTGCTGAGAAAAGGCAACTTAGAACTTGGTTTAACTGGGGCTTAAGCAGAAGCTGATTATATTTATGTGGGATTTCAGAGTGGTTTCTTTCTTGATTTCAGGCTACAGTCTTTAAAGAACTGAAAGGTGCAGTTATTTGCTCATTTTTACATGACCTTTGATTCAAGTTTTTGAAAGCTAATGGGAAGTGCACACTGTGAAAGCCTAGCAGACAGTTTATACAGCATAAATTTTGCAAGTGAGCTTCCTTTAAGAAAGCTGGGAAAGTAAAAGGACAAGGGAATGAATGCACACGAAATCTTTCAGGTAATATCTTTCCAGGATAACTCAGAGACAATTATTACTAAAGCCAACCAAATAAGATCAATTTAAATTCAAAATGTGACTTGACTGAACCTTTCATAGTTTGATCTCGTTTGTACTCAGTGGTGCTTTGAGAGAGAAGATGCTCAATTCTGTCTTCCTTTATAAAGCACTAATCCAGATTTTCATTATGTAGTTTGAATGGGGCTGATTTTTTCTCTTTATCCATGTGGATTTATTTTTTCCAACATTGACTAGAAATTCTTTAGGAGTTATCAGATACATCTATCCCCTTCTTTTTGCTAAGTCCAAGTGAAATGCTGAGCTTTGTCTGCTTACTCCTATGGAGCCCGTGCTCTACAATTAAAGAAGCAGATCTTTGAGAGCCCAACCCCTTAGCAGAGATGTGAAGCAGGCCTACCTAAGCTGTTTTTCTGATGGAGTATTTACACTTTCTATTCCTGTATACCAAGATGACAATGACTCTTTCTTGAATATACCTAGAAGGGGCTTTTTAGGTTCAAAAGTACTGTGATTTTTTTCAACATGGAATTGGCAACTCTCATAATCAAATTCCTGGGAACACACATTGAACTGAGAAATGATTTTAGAATAAATAATGCTTTTATCCTCAACTTCTTATCATAAAGAAATTAGGTATGTATTTAAACCTCCTGGGTATCAGTTGGGCTTGAGTATAGGCCGTATAGAATCAAGATAGACTTAACAGTGGACTTGAGACTGAACTCCTTTGAATAAAGTCGTCGTTTGCTACAGTGCTATACCATTTTATTAATCAGATTACCTACTGTGGTGTGTGCCTAAGTTTTCTAGTGGATTTGGGGTGTACTGAAGTAAATAAAACTGCAGTTTAATTTTTTGTGGAAGGAGGTTGATACAATAAGCCCAAGTTAGCTCATATAGAGATCTGGCTCAGAAATTGAAGAGTACCAATTATAGGATCAGCTACTTTAGGTGTTCTGAGTATCCTCGTCATTATACTGAAGTTTCTATGAGTAGGGCATGTAAGTAAGAAAGCAGGCAACTTAGAAATGTTCTCTTGCTAAACTAGATCATTTACAAAAGCAGGTGTAACCATTTTACATTTCTCTTTGTGACAACACTATCCTGAAGGTCTTCAGCAAGCCTCTCAGTTCAGTGGGGAGAGCCTCTTAGGTGTTTGCTTCAACTGTACCAATCTTTTTTTTTTGTAAGAAGTGGGACTCTGCCTTTTTTAAAATGGCATTGTGCAGGTACAGAGGAACTTGATGGAGAAGAATATGTCAAGAGAGTGTTTATGTATATATCCCAGCCAACTGAGAAATCACTTGAACAGAGGAGCCTACAAAGCCTCGTTTTGTTTTCTGTTTCTTTTAAATTTTTAATCTCCTGTTTGTTCTCCTGAAAGAGACCAAAGAAGTACTGTCATGTGATAATTTGTTTGACTGTGGTAAGCAGTTTTTCTTAGCTTTTCCACTGTGTTTTATGTGAACCATTTCCCTTTGGCAGTCACACTTACTTTCAGCCCAACACCAGGTGCAAATTACTTCCTAGATTTCAGACACAGGTAACCGAAGTATGAATTCTCCATAAGTATGCACACACCATAAATGTATGTACTGTACAAGTCTGAGGGGAATTCACAGTTAGATTACCAAGTGTTTCAATCCTAAAAGGCCATCTGTATATGCACTTTATGCTCATGCAGCATCTGTACACATGATGCTAAAAAAAAAGAAAGAAATACACACAATTTAGGCAGTTTATTTATTTTTGTGCAGTGGGAGTTTGCAATGGGGAGTGGTGGAAAGCAACCTTCTGAATTATATATCCTCAGCTCCCCGGCCCTCCTCTTTCAATTGCTTCCTTGAATTCACATACTATAAATATACTGTTCATGAATTGTGAATTTCATGGTCTTGGATTAAACTTGTGGGTTTTTTTTTTTTCATTCTGTCTCTTCATGTCTGTATGTGGCTGGCATTGTGCCTTTTCTCAGCTAGTTTGCCTGCAGTGGATGCCATATGATGATGGATTTAGCCACCTGTGTAGCACTGCTAGTGATATTGCTGTAACATATGTTTGCTCTTCATCCCCAGTGAAATCATTTCAAGGCAAAGCAATGTCAGTAGGGAACGAACACAGGTCAGATCCAAGTAACCAGTGTTTTTCCTGAGTAACTCTACCATTAAACAGCTTCTAAGGGATACAAGTAATGTTGTCCCTTGGCTGGCAAATCCTGTGCAAACCCAAGCAACATCCAAAGAACAGTTTTGTTGGTAGAACTTTGTTTGGTGGTACCTGGTGATGCATCTGTGTTTCTTGGGAGTCACACCTGATACGGCTAAATTAGCAGATCAGGGCAGAGACCTGTCACCAAAGGATCAAGGGAGGAAAGTCTGAGACAAGACTTTCCAAATTTCCAGAAAGGCATATCCAGTGGTGTTGTTTTTTTCCCAGAAAGGTTTGAGCAGCTCTGTAAGTGTCTCGCAATCAATGTACACCAACATCCTTGTTCCCCTAACAAAGTAAACAGCTATAAAGGAGTCTAGACCAAGATGGAAACAACCACCAGCAGCATCCAGTGGTTGTACTTTGTGACAGCATTATATGGGCTTCTCCAGTGTCAAGTAGAAACAGCATGCCTGGAGAAAGCAGTGATAAACCAAGGGCAGAAATGCTGAGTGGTGAAAAAGAGGGCTAGCAGTAACTGAGATTGTTTGCATTCAAGAATTTATGTGGGACAAAAGATAATAAAGTCCAAGTGTGTCTGGAGGCAGTAGATGTGCAAGAGATGTGTGTATGGGGTGGGTCTGTGAGACAAGGTAACTCATTCTTGTCATGTCATAATAGAGACACTGGAACAGATTTTCAAAGCCATGGGAAGATTGGGATGCTTAGCAACATTTTGTGTCCTGATTTCTTGAGTGACTTGGTCTCACCACACTGCAAGGGACTGAGAATAAAGAATTCCATAGTTTTAGGAAAAGACTCAAACTGTTGGAAATATCTCCAACAAAATGGTGACCCAAGAACATTTATTTTACGTAACCTCATGGACACATTGAGCATGTAAAGCTTATTAGAGTGCTCCTTGAACCAGATCACACAGGTAGAAATGAAAGGCCACACCTGGCTATAAATATGTTTGAACCTAGGCCAGGAACTATTCTATCTGCCAAGGCCATGGCACTTCTTGCTGAGGGAAATATGCACATTATGCTGCCAATGAAGTATTCACCCTGAAAGGAAGAAACCTGCGGGCCACTGTTCTTCCTGGTGACTCCACTGAAGCCTTTGGAGTAAGAGGCTCTGTTCGTTTGTAAATGCAGTGACATTTTGAGCTTTTGTACAGCCAGCGGAAGCTCCCTGGGAGGCTTCTGGCTGAATGATTTCTTCCTAGAGAGCAGTAAATGAGGTTAAATCAATTTCCTCCTGCAACGGGAGGGGTACGGAAGGAGAAGGAATAGTATTTCTCCCTTTAGCGCTCACTGAAAAGCGGTTTTATTTGCAAAACTGTTAATTAAATTTCCCATTTTAGTTTCTCTTAGTCATTCACATTTTACAGAACTGGGAAATCCTTTGTCTTGGGCACAAAATCCTCTTGAAATCTGCAGTAACAAATGTATCGCTGGCTTACATAGAAACTAAATACCAAGAACATTTCTTTTTCATTAAAGCCCTGTTAATGTTATGGAAAAATCAGTAATCAGTACCTAGAAGTTTTATAACACACTGATATTTAATATCTTTTATAACTGTCAGATATGTGAGATATGTTTGACAGCTAGTGAAAACACTGTGGGAGTCAGGTAGTACCTTTGCTAGATGGAAGAATAAGGAAAAATACCTCTCTCTTCCTCTCCATGACACCCTGCCTTTGATTCCTTGACACTAAAAAGGTTTATTTGTCTTTTTGCACCTTGCTGTCGTTTGCGTTTGGATATGATGGGGTGGGAGGAGAGTAGAATCCTGTGGAGCCAAAGTCTCACTTCAGACATGACTGTGCCCACATGGGTGATGATGGTGAACCGGGCAGCTTTTGATTTCTGTGTATTTCTCCTCCCTCAGAGTGGGATGAGTAAGATGGGAATAGCGCTGAGAAATGAATAATTGCATGAAAAACAATAGGTGAAAGGTTCTGACAACCCTGAGAGAGACTGGCTTTGCCCCCTCTGTGTTTTGGTTACTTCTTAATTAAAGTTTAAGCTCATGGATGTTTCTGTGAATGAAT
This sequence comes from Empidonax traillii, assembly GCF_003031625.1. Classification (NCBI taxonomy): domain Eukaryota; kingdom Metazoa; phylum Chordata; class Aves; order Passeriformes; family Tyrannidae; genus Empidonax; species Empidonax traillii. Next base: position 33,147 of record NW_020956159.1, on the reverse strand, counting down.
TTGAAAATTCCTGGAAATCTTTCAAGGTGGGATGGTAGAACACTTGAACTACAAAGGCCAGTATCTGGAGCTCTGTTGGCATCTCAGATGGCATTTCTGACTGAAATGCAAATGTGTCAGGTGAATTGAACCTGTGAAGAGCTGATAACCTGCACTGTATAAGGGCATGACAGTGAGATTTACCCCTATAAGAAAGAATGTAGATTTGATTAGACACATTAAAGAAAGGAAAAATAAATTATGAGCATGTTTTGGTTCAGAGGTCCTAGAAACTTCTCCTTTGATTGAGATGCTCAAGTCCTTTGTAAATATGCGAAAGTATCTATTTCTGAAAGCATATGTATATAATATATGTACATATATTTTTAAGATGTGAAAAAAACCCAACAAACCACCTTTCAGTTATTATTTGATAAGTGCAGACTAGATAATACCCCTAGCCCAGCAACTATGTAAACCTGAGTTATACTGAGGCTGTTGTAATTTCTCTTAAAACAGCATTGTATTTCATGTTCCCTTTTCTTAAAGCTCCATGAGAGATTGAGGTTTTTTCGAGGAACAGTCCAAAGGAAAAAATTCTTGCAGGAATAGTATTTGGAATCAGGAGGAAGGTAAAGTAGGCACAGATTCCCTCAGAATACTCTATAGTTCTAATGACACTTGCCTATTATTTCACAATGTACTCATGTATGTCTTAGATCTCTGGGGGCAAAATTCTTCATGTCGAATGGGATGGCTCTGTTGCAGAGGAATCAGAAGTGCACAGAAGCTAAAACCCCCATTTCCTTAAGTGTAGATTTTCCAGGAGTGTTTTATAACCCTAGAGCAATTCTGGCTTTTGTTCTAATTACTTGATCTAAAACTAAACACCCATTTAGTCCTGGTGCTGTCTCTCGATGCCCATGATGCTCATGGAATTCACATCTAGTTTTAGGTCCATTTCTTTCCCTAACGATACACACCAGAGTAAATCATTGTGGTAAATGACTTCTGCAAATATTTTTTTATCATCTTCCTGGAAGATTAATGAAAGCAAACCCCAATATTTTGTAATTTGTTGACTTGAACTTTATTATTGCATGCTTAATATGTGTATGATGGGTTTATTTTCCTCTTATCCCTGTGAGACAAGACATTACTCTTAAAGCAGAAAAGGGAATTTAAACACAAGACTGATCCTTTTGTTTGCAATGTCAATACTGAGATAGACATTTAAAAAATAAACCAAACAGAATGGTCTTGGTTTTAGTGCAGATGGGCCACTAAACTCTAAGGAGGTTGCTTTATGGTTTACTGCCACTTTTTTAGGACAGTCATTGTCTGCTCTTGAGCACATTACCCAACAGTGATGTGGTTTTGTTTCAGTATCTTACGATGCCACTCTTTTCCTCCTATAAATCCTTCCTATTATGTGGACTTACTGAAGTACGTGTGTATCAAGGCAATGATAGGATGCTCCAACCATAAAGAAAAAATGGGAAGAAAATTTCAGTGTTTAGATGCAATGTTGGTAAACAGTGTGTATAATTAACAAGTGTTACATTGGATGGCTAATATCACTTCTGTTAGCAGTTGTTCAGCAAAACAGATTTCAGAGCAGATTCACACTCTGGAAAACAGATTTCAGAGCAGATTCTACATATGTGAAAATCTAGAGGCACATCTAAATATGCTGCTTCCATGTGCATATGGATTTACTGCAGCTATTCTGCCTCTCCTGACTTCCTCTGGCTGTTACTTCTTTGAGAGAAGTAAAGCCTGTGGTGTAAGTGTGCTCAGCATAGGCCTGAAGCTTAGAACTATGGGGTGAACAACCTCCCTAATATCAGTGCACGCTGTTCTGTCTCTGGACTACCCGGAGCCCTGTGGGCTGGTCAGGATTTGATGAGTCGTGCTCAGGTTGTGCCTTCCTTTTTCCAAAGAGTATGGTTGGATACCACAGCTTTATGCCAATAACAGATCCTATAAAAAATGGTGAGTGTCATTTTTGACAAAAAAATGACCAAAGATTTGTGTAGTTCAACTCTTTGTCTCCTACCATGGCCAGTGATGGAGAAAGGTACTGGAAACAGGGCAAATATTGCCTAAAGCTTTCCTTTGTATAGCTTCTCAGCATGTCTGGTAGAGACTTGTAGGTTCCTTAAGGTAGAGACTGGATTTCTTGATGAGAACTGGCTTTCAGCTACTCAACTTGGAGCTCAGTGAAGGTGCCCAGGTCTTTGTGGTCTCCATCACAGGCTGCCCGAGAATCCAGTTTTCTGTTTCAAAAAAACTCTTCCATTAGTTGTGTATGGTTGAGTTTTGGGGAAGCAGGTGGGGATAGTAGTGTGTGCACACAGTTTGGAATTGATGTGAATTAAAAATGTGTTAAGTTGTAAATAGAGGTGTTGATGATATGGTTGGTAATAACAGATGTACTTGACAGAAGGTGTGGGTAGATGTTTAGTGCTCAGGAGGAGAGCGATCAACCCCCCCAGCTCTTCAGGAGTTTTATGAAATGCTGTCAAAAACAGTCCAGGTTTGAAAAGCACCTTCTGCCCTTCATCCAAGAAGGTTTGTATGTGCAGGAGAGCTGGACTGAAAATGTGTTAGCTGAGCTACCCCTGTTGTAATGTACATCTGCACATCTGTATGACCCTGATGGTTTGGTTTGCTGTTTGTCACACGCTGCACCCAAACCAGGTTCAACCAGCCTTCTCTTGTAACTGTCAGTGCAGTGCCAGAGATATCATCTTCCTGCTTGTCGGCCACTTCTCCTGGTGCTTCTGAGAGCCTCCCAACCATATGTGCACTCCTGGGCATGCTGCTTAAATTTTCCATATGCCACCTGCCAAGCTTTCCATGGCACTTTGTACCACCTTGAAATAACTCCCACTTCTTTTAACAAAATGTGTCATGTGGGAATATTTTGCCGTTCAGAATATTCTGCAAAGGCTTCAGACCTTCTCGTGAGGTGCGCAGCGCCTTCCCAGAAAGATTTAAATTTTCGGGTTTCACAGTAGACAGTAGATAGTCTGCCACCATCACAAGCCAACAATTCCTTCTAGTCTTTTTGGCCCCTTAGATCTGCTGGCATTTTTTTTCTGTGCCATATTTTTTGTACTGCTGCCTGCATAGATAACTACAGAGTCTCAAAAAAGTCTCAGAAGAGATTATGTGGTATCTAAGATGGACACTGTATTAGTTTCTCATTTTTGTTGTGACTCTAGGGAATATGTGCTCTGCAGGTAACATCAAAGTGGTCCCTTTTCTCTGAATCTCAAGCCTCTGTATGATTCACGATAACAATCACCAGAAAAACTGGAGTTCAATCACAGTTTCAACTTAATTTTGAGAAGTGCAGTGGACAGAGTCTGTGCACTTGTCTCTAATGCGTCCAGGGCTTCGTCCAAGCACGAGTTTAGATTTCAGTCTTTAACCCAGAAACATCTCAGCAATTCAGTAGCATGAGAAAAAAACACCTACTCTGGAAACTTGCTGATATTTCTAGAGATGTTGGCTCTTTTTCCTTTCTTTTTCATTCTGTGATTGGTCTTACAGCTGAGAAAAGCTGTGCACTTCATTTGGAGCTTTTTACATAAGTTACCTTCTAAAAAATAACCTGACCCCAACCTTACAGATTGATTTTCTTAGCCTAGCTGTTTACATAGCAGTGTCACATTGTGAAAAGATCACTGATATATTAAGCGTTTGGGTGTACAGAGTGGTGGGTTTATACTGCGGGGGGAGAAATCCAATATAAAGCTCTAAGGAATTTGTAATTAAGTGGGGGTTTTTGCCTTTACCTTAACAGTAATTTTATGCCACGTTACAATTAAGAAATCGCATTTGAAAATACAAGTGTTCCCTACAGAATATAAGCAAATGAAATCGGTGCTCCTTTTCATTAAGGTGAGTGCCATGATTAAGACAGATGCTAAAAGATATTTTGCCTGATGACAATTCCACAGGGTGTGTTACAGTATTTCTAGAATACAGGTGAGAGATTTTTAAAGGTTAAAAATTAGATTAAAAATCCTGTTGCCTCCATATGGGATAGGAGCAGACGTCAAGAACTTTCCACTGCTGACAAAATATGTCGTGGTTTATTTGTGAGTTCTTTTTTCTTATATAAGAGAACATGTTAATGGCAGTTCTTCAAAAAAATGCCACAAAAGGAGGGCCTGCTACCTGCTGGGGGTTCTGAGGGAATTTTGAATTTCTCTGCTTCATGGAATATGCTGGTTGGAGTGCTGAAGCCAGAGTTCACACACCCTGCCTCACTGCAGTAGTTTTCACCCCAAGTGACGTGTCTGAAAATAAGCAATAGCAAAGCTTTCCTGTTAGACTGAACGGTGCTTGAAAGTATTTAGGAAAATACCTCTGCTGTTTTGTGTAGCATTACTAACTGAAGGCCCAATTATAACTGTAGCAAGCTTGATTTGAACTATTGAGATAATTGTTGGGTCTTTGTCATTTCAGAAAGGTTTTTAATATTCCGCCTAGCAATGACTAATTGAAACGGAACCTGCATGGAATTTGAACAGCCACATCATAACTGTTAGAAGAGATGGCTTTTAAGAGTTACATTGCTATATAATTAAAGTATTATGGAGTGCTCCAATTCACAAAACACTTGGGTGCTTCATTACCTTTTTGCAGTCTGGTCATCCATTAAAATGGAAGAATTCTTTGCCTGCGTGAAAGGAGGTGCAAAAATGCACTATTGAGTCAGGGTTAAGCCAGCAGCACTACGTACTATTCCACAAAAATTTGGTTTCTGACGAGCCTTTCAAAGTCTGAAGGATTTCTTATATACACTGAAACAATTTTCCCACAATAAATAGAGCAGCCCATGAATAAAGAAAGGATATTTTTGGAAAAAAAGATGTGACGGCAAATCTGCTCTTTTAGGATTTTTAGAAACACCGAAAAGCTTAACAATGATTGAAAAACATCCTTCTGCACTGTAGATTTACATAGGTTCTGAATATTGATATGTCAACCACTGATTTACTGGCATAGAAGCAATATTAAACAGTTTAGGCCACATTATCACTGTCGTGTGGGGTCTGCACTCCCAACATCTGCTGACAGGGCTGCAGCTGTATGAATTTCCTTCTTAAATCTTCCCACCCCTGTGATGAAATAGTCTGCTGCTGAATTTGATTATAGGAACATACCCACCACATTTTGGAAGAGCTAGTTCTTGCCCTGAAAAGTCTGTGGTTAGGAAGACAAAATAAAGCCAGGGAGGATGGGGAGAAATGAAGCAGCAGATTGAGTTTACCATTCATGTGTCTTTATTTTAAAATTTTCACTTCAAAGTGGGTTGACTTTGTCGGGTTTTTTTCATAAGCAGTACATATACCAATATTCATTCTGCAAAGTTGTGGAACCTCTGTATCTGATTCATCAAAGCTATTTCCTCCAAAGGATCACAGCTCATTATCCCTGATCGGATCATGGCTGAAATGTTATCTTCTGAGTTTTGGTACACCTGTCCCTTAAAAATTTTGTGGCAACAGCCTGTACAGCCATGTTTCCACATATTAGATAACACCTAGATTTTTCTGCACTATTATTACATAGGTAATGGAAAAAACTTTTTCTAATGCTGAGCTGGATTAGCAGAAGATTGCCCCTCCCTGCACCAAGTCTGATTCTGAAATTGAGATAAATGATTTATGTTCCAAAAGGCTCATTAACCATCAAACTACTGGAGATTAGATAACTAATAGCATCCTGATGGTTGCATGCAACTTCCAGCAGATTTGTTGATAGCTAGCATTAAATCAATTTGAATTATAATGGGGAGGCCCTAATATATAAATATTTATTAGCAGGACTCTGTAGCTATAATGACTGCCAGCTCTGTGTTTAAGTTTACACTGATGGTTTTATGCTCACCCAAGATATTGTAACTCACAGGATCAAGTGGGATTCTACACTGTGGAATGTTTTTATGAAAGTTAATGCCAGAGATTCAAACCTGGGATAACAAAATCTAAAAGAATGAAATGCTGGACCTATTCCCTACATGTGACCCAACCAATCATGTCACTACAGAATGGATTACAAAGATTGACAAAAAACGAACTTCACACGTTTCAGGGCATTGCATCAACTTTCCCAGCATGTGAGATCATTATAAAAGAAAAGGTTAAGAAAAATTAATGTTACATCCATTTTAGTTTTTAGCTATCATCCAGTTTTCAAAATACTAGATAATTCTCCTTATGTTTCAGAACTTTTGCTAAAAATACAAAGAACTTTAGTAAAGAAAACTGGTATTTTTTTCATTGGGGATCTTCATGAGAGATTCCAAAATTCATGATTCTTGCAGCAAAATCAAGACAATTGGAAACACTGTAAAAGATGGAAAAGGCTATTGTGAATAAGTTTTCAATGGGTTTACCAGTTCCCTGACCTGTCTTCCTCCCATCACTCCCAGCACAACTTTGTGTGTCTCCTAGGACAAACTTCATGCAAATCCTTTTTGCTTTCCTGTCCTCTGTGCTCCCCCATGCCTCGGGGAGCTATATTCTCTTGTGGGAAACCTCCAAGCTGCGTTGTGCCTGTCCTGCTACTCACCACTTTATATGTGACCTTCAAAAGTGCTGAGTGCCTGCAGTCTTTGCTGGAATCAGTTGGAGTGCCAGGATCACAGAAGCCTTAAAAATCAAACTGCACATATCTTGATGGATAGACGCTGAAACATTGATGCCTAAAATGAAAGGCCACTGCTGAATACATTTAATTCTATGAGATTTGCTTTGTGCAAATGTAGGAAACGATGTTAGAGACAAAATAAAATCTGCTAACTGATGGAAATATGAAGCCATTTATTACTATTGATAAAATAAATGCAAAGGTAGAAGGCTGAAGTACACAAAGAGGATTAAAGACTGTAGGACTCAATCTCAATGAATAATTAATTAATTGTACTATTTTCTTCCTGTTTTTCAACATGTCTGTATGAAGAAAGGCATTCTCCTCAAGCTGCTTTCTTCTGATTAAATAGGATTCTCCTGCCAAAAAACAGCAGGAATTTACTAGAAGGGGTAGCTCTTAATTTAAAGCAAGTTGGGCTTCTGGAGATGCAGTTTGTTTGAAGACCACTTATGTCTCTATTGTGAATGGATACTGGCATGCTTTTTTGTGGTTGGTAACTACAGCAGTTGGTCCTCCATTTGAAGCTGAAGAGAGCAGTGTGCCTGTGATAATTATTACTTCATACCACTATCTTTTTATTCTGCAGGAATGCAATAAGATAGTGGATGAACAATGCACCACTCATGGTTCTATTATGGGAACTTCATGCTACTGCTGCCTCTTTTCCCCTAGCCTTTCTTCTCTTCTAGCCATGGTAGCTATGCACCTGTTCTCCCCATTGCATAGTGTGTCACTCTGCTAGATCAATATTGCTACTGCCTCCACCTGGCAGAAACCAAGTCCTGGTTTTGTTTCTCAGGATGCAGGAAGAATGGGCTCCATCTTTGGGGCTGAAGCGCTGTGTTGGGATGAGTCATTTAGGGCAGGATGTTTATGTGTGTTTCAGGGCTGGCAACTGGGGCTCCAAGCACCCAGCAGACTGATAGGGAATGGATTATAGGCTGGACTTCCCAAATGTGCTACTTTCAACTTACCTGTGTCCCATCAGTGATCAAATGACCTAGGGGCTGTATCTGTGATGCTGTTGTGTGGATGATCCTCTTACAGTAATAGGATCGAGGCAAGTTGCACACTGACATGCTGCTCCTGGTTTCCACTGTGTGGTTCAGCCAAAATCCCTCTTGTACTTGGTCGCTGCAGGGATAGTTTTCTTTTGACTTTGCCAGTCGCTGGAAGGTGCTAAAGGATTTGCTGCACTGTGTCAGAATGTACCTAATGCCAGGGTGGGTTGAGGTACGTGGCAGCCTGATGGAGGCTTTCACAAAGGTACACCTCAAGGAGGGTTCATGCAGTGTGCCTGCACCCTCTCCTTCCTTGTTTAAATTTAGCCCTAATGAGCCCAGTCTGTGGGCAGCACAAAGCTCTGAGCTAAAACTACTACCAAGAGTGTCCTTCATCCAATCTGCACCGTTTTTGGGGTTGGACTGTTGGTACAGGAGAAGACTAAGTGCATTGCTGTAAGTCTCTTAATTTACAACAGATTGCAAGAATGTGTTTTCTCTTCTATCCAAACCTGTACAACAGGAAAAATTTTCAGCAGTGTTGCAGATCTAAAGACAAATTTTGTCAAGCATGATTTACATTCCTTGTTTCCATATCAGTTTATCAATAGAAAATGCCATGATGCACGGAAAAGGTATTGAAAAAAATTCTTGTCAAAGGGAATTTTAGAGGAGGTATGTGGAAAGCATGTATTAAATGTTATTCTTTTTTTTTATGGAAGCATTAGGTAGACTTCCCAAATATACCAATTAGAAAAAATGCATGCCTTCCATATTACTATGCTGAAAGACCAGTTTATAAAATGTCACCTCTTTTATGCAAAGAAAATAAAATAAACACATTTCACGTTGCAGATACATAATCGTACTGGTTTCCATTGTTTTCCATTTCCACTTTTTAGCAAGTCATGAAAATGCATATTTGAGTTTTGTTGAATTCAGAGTTACTGGTATCAGGCAAAGACCTCAGATATACAGAGAGAAAGCTGAAATCCACTCTAAGCTTTCTTTGGTTTATAACAGTTTTACAGGATCTGAAAGAGGGAAACAGGAGAGCCTCACTGCCAAATGTGGTACTTCTGTGTAGGTCAAGCATAGCAGTCTACTGGGACAAGAAAATACGTGATCATATTTAGTTGCATTAATTTTTTTACTTTTTAAAGAGGACAAAATTCATGAGATTTTTACCCAGAATGGCTCTCGGTGATGCCTTTCATCCCTGAAGCAGCTCATAGATTTTCAGCAGTGTTAGCAAAATTAAATTTTCAGACCCTATGTACAAAGACCAAGTGGCTTACGAATTACTTAGTAACTAATTAAGCACCTTCTACTGCAGTGCTTCCCCAGGACCGGAGTCAGAGGTGGGAAGCTGTGAATAACCTTGGGCAGGATTGACTCCTTCTGAGCCATCACGCGTTAACCCCAGTTGAGCTGTGCATGCAAACTGTGTAGGAACTGGGATGCTGCTACACGGTCCGAGCACGCTGAACTGCTTTGGAGTGCTGAGTGTTTTGCCTCTGCTTTCAGAGTCAGAGCAGCCTGAGTAGTGTTTTCATTTTAAAGTTGTGTTTTTTCATGCCTAAGTGTCTGTGCCTAAATCCACCCTTAGTATGACCCTCATAAGGGAGGCCGTGAACTACACATGAACAAATCTCCATCAAAATCTGCCTTGCTACGAGCTGCTTCTTCACAGCTCCAGTCAGAGCTAAATTTTAAAGTCTGCCAGGAAGACCAAATCCTGCTGGACCTGCTTATTGGTTGTGGCCATTAGTGTCTGCAGTTTCGTGGGGCTTACTGTGAGTTCGCTGGGGTTTATCTGAAGCTTGCTCAAGTCTAGCTATTCTGTGATACTTTTGGCCTAGGTTTTTTGTACAGCTGTATTGACTATCCTCCTAATGGGTGGTGTCTTCCACAGGATGTTGTGCCCTCTCTGTTGTCTGTTTTTTCCTAAGTTAAAAACCCCTGAGCTCCAGGGCTGAAATGTATCAGAGGGGATATACAAATGCTGAATCATTATGAAGCATGTATAATTTACAACAGTGAGTCTTTATTTACAACATGTAGAATGTGATAGTAGGAAACAGGAGCAGATACGTGGACTACTTGCACTTACTGGAAGTACCACAAGCCTAACACTTGTCTTTTGTGATCAAATCTTGTGCTCTCTAGTTGAAAAAAAAAAAATCATTTAGTATCTCTGCTGTTGCCAAGAGGTGTATTGGGGTGGATTTGGTATGCTCTACATATTTTAACCTCTTCACAGCTATGCATATACCAACCAATTTTATAAATCACAGTGAATGTAAGAAAGAGCGATGCGCATGTTGTGCTGCACATACCTGACGTATGTGGACATATTGTTTACAAGCAACCGAAAGTCATAACACTTTCCAGGAGAGCCTGAAGTCATTATAGGAAGCAACTTTGGGCTGCTTATTGCCTGAGGTGGTTACGTAGGCAAGTGAGATGTAGTAAAGGAGGTCCCTGTGTGTAGCATATCCCTGGCTGCAATAATTCCAGGGGGAGGGAAAGTTGTGGTCATGTCAGATTGGGTTTGTATATCTTTGGCTAGCATGCATATCAGGCTTGATTACAAGGATCTCGTTTTCTGGAGATCATTTTGGATTAGGTATTACCAGAAAAATACAGGAACCATAACTCACTGAGATCCTTGCAGTACAAACAAAACAGATCCCAAGTCAGGGATCTGATAGGATGCAGCCTGCAAAACTGTAATACAGCTCAACTAAACTCACTCTGTACTTCTAATTAGTTGTGTACTATTCAAGGCCAGAATGTGTGCTTGGGAGTGTAATTGGGCTGAAAAACATCTCAGGCCATACTCTGTTTTCCTGGATTTTGTAGTAGTTCACAGAAAGGCTTCCACTGCTGTTCCTGGGTAGCAGATCAAGCTGTTGGGCTGCTATGGTTTCACCAAATGGGAACCCCATTGATAATCTTCATGAGATGCATGTGTAAAAGGAAAAAAAGCAGTGAGAGTAGTTTATAATGGACTTGAGTCACAACAAATCTGTTATTTTTCTAGGCAGTCATTCGAGCACGTGGCCCAAATTCCACAGCTGTGTGGGAAGACTCAAGCTGGTTTAAATTGGCCTTGTAAATTGTTAGTTCTGGTATAAGAATTCAGGAAAGCCTGGTAAAACAGTGTGTATCTTGTGTAATAGTACATTGCCTTCCTGCTGCTAATGCCTCCATGATATAATTGATTTAGCAGTTGAATTACAACATTAAAAATAAATTATTAAATCTTTAATTATGAGCGCTTCATTAGAAAATTAATTTCCTAAACTAACAAGTTGACTAGGCCTGTATCAATTGACATAATTCATTAACCTATCTGAGAATCTACATTAGTTATGCTTAACTTACCTGAGTGTTTGAGGCAGGAAATTTTTCTCGGCATAAATAAATTACCAAAATACTATTTATAGGTAGTTAATTAAAGAGCAAATTACTGAAGCAGTGTAGATTTCTTACTTAGTATAATGTAGCCATACTGATATTCAGTGAGCCAAGGATCATCCCCTTCCTGAGAAAGTGTATGATGACAGATTTGTCTCCTGATGAATTCTGTGCCATCCTACACACTTCTAAAGGTCTCTTTGCAGGCTTAACTGCTTCTCAGCACACCTAACACCTGCCCTTCTGTTTGAATGGGCTGGCACTGCAACACATTTGTCAATCTTCGAAATCTTTGGCCTTTCAGGACATCAGGAAAAGAAGAAACATGTCTGTAGATGCTGTGGAAGGCTGGTGCCCGGGATGTGAGATTACTTAAAGGTGGCAATACTATATATTAATTCTGGAAGTTAGCTTTGGAGTAGTGAAATGTGGGATTAGCAAATAGTTATTTTGCATCCTGATTAGAGTAAGTTTGAATTAATTTTTTTGTAGCCAAATGCTGCAGCAGAATCTAATTGTGTAAGTACAATATTCTTTCATAAGCTGAGGATTCCCAAACAGTGGCACTTGAAAAAACTCAAACATCATGTACTTGGCACACTTTAAATCATACTCTGTTGTAGCATTTTTTTGTTGCTGTCATGCAGGCAAGGTCATGCATTGCATTGTGAATCAAAGGAATATTTAAAACAAAATCTCCTTTTAAAGTAAAGAACTTAAAATTTAGCTGATCAGGAGATATTAAAATATCGTGCATAGGGGAAAGCAGCCAAGTATTTGATGCATACCTTAATAAAAAACTCACACTTCTTGCACAGAAATAACCAATAAAACTGTGTTTCTCCCTACAAGAAACTAAAAATGAGCAACCAAATAGCAATGAAATTGAAACTCCATCAGTGAAGACTATTGACAAGACTCACTTTCTAACCTGTGAGGGAAACTGCATGGAGAACATATGGCTGAAGATGTTTCAAATGGCTGCATAGTGCTCTGACTTTCAGACAACTGCCAGGCACTGCACTGCTTGCTAGAATTTGTGGCAAGTTGAAAGTGGAGCTAAATGGTATAGTATATGAATATTTTTGTTACCACTTCAAAGAACTGGTTTTGTCCTCTACAAAAAGCCTGTGTCCTCAGGGACGTGTACTTTAAGAAGATTTGATTGAAACTCTCGACACCAAATGAAGGTTGGGGAACAGTAAACTGCAATTGCCACAGTCTTCGAACATCTGGGCTGTATTTGGGATATAAATTAGAGAAAGGTCTAGAATCCAGACTTCAGGACTCAGCTTAGAGGGAGCATTCAAACGTCTTCAGTGAAACAGTTAATTCTGTTTTTTCTTATGCCAGTGTGATCACATCTGAGGGAGTTACAGCACCTTGTCCTATGAGCTGATGTGGGTCACTATCCACTTGTGTTAATGTTTGCTGAGCACTTGTCAAATATGCAGCGAGCACAGCACGTGGATATCCCCTCCACTGTGATTTCTGTGAGGTCCTTCTGTGTCACTTATGGCTGGGTCAGGATGTGTTGAGTACCTCAGAAGATGCGCTCTTTAATACCAGAAATTCTATAGCTGCCAGTTTTATGGGGTTGTTAAGGCTGTGAAGGTCCAAAATAAGACAAAGGGCTTTGACATGAGTAATTTCGTTTGCTGTCTGAACACTCTAACAGGAGTAGCATAATCATTGCTTGTCTGTATTTAGTGACTGCAGGAGGTAAACTGGTCCAGAGGAGAGTGCAGTGCTGTCACTGCTGTCTGCTCCAAATGACAACTCAGTGCATGGCCATAGTTACTCTGGAAGGGGTGGCCTTCAGAATATCAGCTCCTGCAGTGTCTGACGTTGTGCAGAGGGAGTCTTGAGGAGTTTGCTGGGGTTCCTCACTAGGAGAGCATATGTGTGGCTGCTCAATCTTTTTAAAACTTTAACTCAATGCTCATGTTAATGCAGGTGTTAATGCAGAAAAGTAGCTCTTGAGCAGTTGTAATTTGCTGTATATGGCAGCTGGCAGTAAAATCAGAGGGACAGGTGGCAATTCACATTGAACAGAAATCTGCTTGAAACACTTTTGGGAGGGGAGCAGATAGATACAGGAGATAAAAAGGGAGGGGTCCTCAGACGCCTTTGGAAAATCTCCTGTCAATGACACTAGGATCACAGCATGTCATCAGCACAGAGGCTCCTATAAGATGGAGCCATACACCCCCCTCAGCTGATGAAGAGCATCAAAGGTCTGGCATAGTACTTACAGTTAGGGGTACCTCCTGCTGGGGAGTGCTGGCTCTTGTCTCACAGATGGATAGTACACTCCAAAGTACTCTGACTACCTCAGGTTAGTTAAAATAATAAACAACGTTATAAAAGTCAAAGCTCTGAAGCAACTCGTTATCTGGAAAAGTAAGCCTAAATTTTTGGGTGCACGAGAGGGTGTTGTGTTAGGTCACCCCTGAGTGATAGTTCATAGCTAATTATGGGAACAAGTTCATGTCTTAGGCAGGGATGCAGACAAAAGGGCTTTCGCAAACTTCTCCACTGAGTCAAGAACACTACCCCAGGCAGTGATAGTGGGGGCCAAAAGAGATCTCTCAACACCTGGGAGAGCCTAACCTGGATGCTCCAGGTGAGATTAAATGCTTGTGCTGCCTTGGAGGAATTTCTGCTGCTTGTGAGGAAGTTTCCCAAGTCTGTTATGAGTACTTGATTTGATGTTTTCTCTTCAGATTTGTCCTTCTGATCTCTAGCAGGACTTAAAATATTACATACAAAACTTCAGAATTACAAGTGTTCCTGTGTTAAGTATAAAATAATATTAAGTATCTTCTGCAAAAGACAATTAATACCATTTTACTACCTTATCAGAGTCTTCCCTGTTCAATTCAGTTAATCATTGTTCCTCATAAAGACCTTAATTTATGCTGTATTAATGATGTGCTCTAAAGAGACATGGTGCTTTTCAGATTCAATGAAATGTTCTGGCTTTTCAAAACTGGCTTCAGTATTCACAGTGCAACAGCTGGTGCCAGAAGCATCATTCTTTATAACCCAAGGTCAATAGATTGGAAAAAAACTTCATGTTTTACAGTTTTTACATACGGAAGAAATTCTGCAATTAGGCTCAGAGAAGCTGCAGCATTCATGTTTTATTGTCGGTTAAAATTTAAGAGTTCTTTGCTACTCCATGCTTTATGTCAAATCTAAATTCACAGGAAGCAAATTAAAATTGGCTTACAGATTTCCCTTGGCATCCCTGAGCCTGGACTGGCCAGGCTGTAAGTGGAAGCCTTTGCAGATGACACGCTCTGAGATTTCCTCCTTTCCATGTGAGGAGCTCCCTCAGGGAGCTGGTCTCAGTTCATCGGTTCACCAACCCCTCTCCCCATCAGCACTTCCCCCTAAGGAGCTGACAGACAGAGAAGAGCCAAAGCAGTGCCGGCAGCTGAGCTGAGACAGTGACTAACCCAAGAAGCCGGGGCAGGCTGGGGATCAGTCAGTGATGTGTATGTGTGCAATTGGCAGTTGGGGCTCACTGATACACCAGCAGAGTGTGACCCAGAGACACTGCTGTGCCAGTGTCCTGGTGTCCCTTCCCGCCCATATGCCACTCCATGATGGCACTGGTGTTGGGGGTCAGCCGGCATTCCCATGGCACCAGCTCTATGGCACTGCATTGGAATGGGCTGCCCAGGGAAGTGGTGGATTCTCCATCCCTGGAGGTTTTTAGGATGAGACTGGATGTGGCACTTAGTGCCATGGTCTAGGAACCAGGGCGGTGTTGGATCAGGGGTTGGATCTGATGATCTCAGAGGTCTTTTCCAACCCCGCTTATTCTATGATTCTATATGTCAAGCAAACTGAAGGTTGTGTGTGGCATTTTAAGGCATTTCTTATGGTCAGGAAAGATAAAGTCATGTGGTGGGACATGGTTGCAATATGCTTTTCGGGGAGAATAAGTATGCTATAATATATAGAAAACAGAATGCAGAGGGAGCCCTTTGAATAGCTGGTGGCCTCGGGACTCAGATGGTCCCCAGTGGTGTGAGGGACCAAAGCTGGTGATTCTGGTCTAAGACAGAGCTGAGCCCTTGGTTTGGTGTCCAAGAGGAGCAGCTGTCTTATTTACAAACCCTTCCAGACAAAAGTTTCATCAGACCTCTTTGGCCAAAGTTCATGTTCCAGTGGCACATTCTTTCCCTGTAAAATGCCTGATCATCTTGGTGCTTTAGGGACACAACAGGTATGACTCATTCCCTGTGATACAACCACACGTTCTATGTCTATTTTTTAACAGGATGAGTATATATCTGATGCTTTGCAGTTTATCACTAGGCCAAATTAGCCTTTTTGTCTGTTATTAAAAAAAAAAAAAAGTAAAAACTATTTTAAGTGTAATTTAATTTTTAATAATTTTAATATTTTAACACTATAGGTTTTATAAATTATTTAACATTAATAATTGCATGTTAATATTTAATATTTTTATTTAAAAATTTTAACACACCCTTTATTATATGGTTTATTAAATATTTTTCATGCTTTTTTATTATGGTTTTTTTTGTAGAAGTGTGTTTTTAAAATATTGTTGTCAGGGAAGAGTGGGTCATAATCTACCCAAAGTATATCAGTGTCATCTAGCTGTAACAGAATTGTGGCAGAAGAGGTCTCCCAGAACTGACAAATGCAGCTGGAAAGCTGTTAGAGACCAAGGGAATTACGTGAAAATCTCTCAACAAGATAACAACTTTGCTTTCATTGCAGTGACTAAAAATTATCTCTCCAGACCAAAATATTTGGGTTTCCTGACATTAGGCTGAGAAGAATTGCTGTCTACTAGTTCCCAGAATTATTTGAATGAAATGAAGGTGTTTCTTTCCAGAGGATAGTAAACTAAAATCCGGTAGCTACTGCATTCAGGAACAGTGTGACTGTGTATTAATGCATTAGTTGAGCACTTGGGTTTTTTTCTCTTGTATTGGACAGTGAGTGAGAGGGACACCTCTGCACTTTCCTGTATCTCTATGCAGCCTAGAAAGCCCAGACTAACCAAGGAAATCAGAAACAACCATAAGTGGTCCAAAAGCTAAAGGGGAGTGTTGTGGCTTCCTCAGAGGTCTCTTTTGTTCCAGAAAACTGGAGATTCCCATGGCACGGGGAGTCCCAACTAGTTGAGGTCCTGCTTTCATCATACTGGAGATTGAGCATCTTTTCCAATATCATGAAACTATGTCCCCATTCAATGTTATCACGATTTGCCTGGCACTAGTAGTTAGCCTGTACTGCACCCACAGGGTTTTATTTCATGTTTTCTAACTGTGAGAGCTTGGAGTTGCTCAGATGAGACTCTGAAACCTGTACTCCGAAACTGCTTGGAGCCTGCCAAGCTTCAGTACAGGTCCTCAAGTGCAGATACTGAGTGACTGTCTGTGCAGTGACTGTTAAAGCTATATTATATTTCTTAGTTAGTGAGGCAAACTATGTTCAAATGCCTATCAACAATCACATTTCTCTCTCCTTTTAAAAGCTGTGAGCATATCAACTCTATCCGGGAACTTCTAAAAGTATTTATGCATAGTACATGTAATAATTTCTCAGTTGCAATTTGTGTATAGAGTTTTTACTATATTCCACAGACAGATATGTATTTCACAGAATATTTTGAGTTGGAAGGGACCCACAAAGATCATCAAGTCCAGCTCTTCAGTAAATGGCCCATACAGTGATCAAACCTATGGCCTTGGCGTTATTAGCACTAATCTCAGGAACTACACGCAGCATTCGGCTTAATGAGCAATGAAAAGTAACTGAAAAAGTAAAAGTAATTAAGCAGAGGCCAGTCAGTGGCTCTGAATAGAGAAGGGGGCTTTCTTAATGAAGAACTTTCCAACTAAGAAATATTAATGCTTGTTTTACTCTAATTTCAGTTGTTCCGACTGAAGCCCCTTGTTTCTATATATTTTTTTTCCAGTGCTGTAAAGCAGGTCTTCATGGTTTTGACTTACAAGCTATCAAACAATTATATAGATAAACAAATAAAAGAAACTAATTGGAAATAATTTTCCGACCATTCACATTAAATGCTTCTCTTCAAGCCAAAAGCAAAAGATTTCTGCTGACATTGAGAAGACTGTGCTCAGCTTTGAGCTCTACAACCCAAAAAGAATTAAAGACCTGCTGGTTTCTTTCCACTGTTTTCAATCATCAATTAAAGTGAAAAACAAGGGCTATAAATTATGGTGACCTTTGCAATGACTTTTCATTTGTGAAATAGAAATGTGATGGTGTGAAAGCACTGTCAATAATAAAAAAATATTAATAACTTCCTCAGGAACCACCAAGAAAAGTGTAAATTGCTTTCTGCTTAGTATAAAATTTTCATTTAAGGTACTGTATCATGGAAATTTTCAGTCTTGTTTAAAATTCAGATGACCTAAAATTAATGCTACCCCTTCACCTTTGTGCTTTTTTTCATCTCAGCTGAAAAATATGATTCTTCTCAATTTAATCAGCATTTTATAATGACTTCTACTGAAAATACAACCTGTTGTTTTTTCCTTGATAGCCTGTTAAATGTATAGGGAACAGTGGATTAATTTGTTGGACTAAGAACTTACTGAAAATGTAGCAGCCACCAAAAGCATACTTTGGTCTGAATAGGGGAACATGCCCTCTCTATTTAATGAAATTTGCATTTTTATGGCTCTTCAACTAGGTTTTTACAAACCCCTAAAGGACTGCAGCACCAGTATAAATTTTCTGACCATCATTCTGTAGAACAAAGATTTACCTTAGTTTATGAGGCAACTGTATAATTATTGGCCATAGCATTGCCTTGCTGTTTCATGATCCTGATTGAAATTTCCCCCCAAAAATTGTCATTTTGGTGAGAAGACACCACCCTTGGCTGCTCTCTTGCCTCAAAGATACCAAGTAACAACCACTGAAAATGTGTTGCTTTTGTGCTAGTTGCGTGTTTGCTAGAAATACAATGGAGAGCAGATAGGTACCGCTTATCTGTGTGTCAGGGACATGGAGTTCTCCACACAGCTGATCTCTGCTAAATACTGAAGCCTTGGGGTGCAGAGCTTCACATCCTGTAGATAATTCCCTGTTTTCCTTGTTCCCAAGGGCATGATGAGAAACAGGTTTTTATGGTCAATTGAAAGCCTTAGATACCAAGCGACAATAACTTTCTACAAAATCCTTGTTTATGCTTGTATCTGCTTACACTTCATCTAATTTCGATAGAAGAAGAAAAAAAATCCCCCTCAGACTGGTTCTTTTCCCTAAGCTTCACTTTTCAGCTAATGGTGGAAGATGGAGAGGAGATCCTCAGCCCGTACTTCAACCCTCGAATTACTTCTTCATCAGTAAATTTTTTTCTCAGATGAAGAACTGTTTCCTCATTGAAATTACTGCCTTTATCACAGTTCTGCTAAGCTTACTGCTTTTCAGCAGCTCACAGACAAAATATATAAACAGCATAGGAAGCCTGAATTTTAGTATTTGTTCATGTCTCCCTTGAGACATCTTCCTTTAATTTGATGCTATCTGACTGTGAAAAGATGGTTTTGCAGTTCTTCAGCAGTGATGGTGGGCAAACAGGCAAACATTTTTGCTAACTGTCCATCCTTGTGAGGAGTATAGAGAGAAAACAACTTTCAAACCCAGGTTAAAACTTCCTTCAAGTTTGACAAGAGGATTCAGAAGGCCCAAAGCAAGAAGCCCTTTACTTTTCTATATTTTAATTCCTGCTGTTGAGATGGAGCTTTACTCTGTGGATGCCAACTTTGGTGTTTGTGTGTCATTCATAGTTCCCAAGGGGAAGCTCAAAGGGTGGCTGCATCCAGATGGGCCTGCCAAGTAATCCTGGCTGCTCAGCAGGGTGCCACCTTCTGTGAAGTGACAAGGACCTAAAGAGATGAAGAGGGAAAGCAGCGTGAGTCCATCCCAGGAGGTGAAGATGCAAGTACTTTTCTCTGTATAAATTGTCCTTGAAGGGAAAGTGCAGGTAAAGCTGCACCATGAAACAGATGTTCAGGTGGTGGTGTCAGATGAGCACTGCTCTTTTTAAGGTCAGCTTTAGCTCTTGACACTGCCCAAAGGTGCATGTAGCTGTCAGTTGTTTCTTTTGAAAATTTGTTCTGCTTTAATAAATTGGAGAAATTCCTTGTTCTAGCAAAGTCCAGAAATAACAGATGGTTCGTATATCAGGCATCAGCAAATACTAAAGTTGCGGGCATGACCCCTGTCCATGTCCTGTTGAAAAATCTACCTGTCTGCAGGACTAGATTGCCCAAGAGTTTAGTGTTTTCTGCAAGAAGACCAATAGTGTAAGTTCCACCTGCTTCTCACATACTGTTGTTAGATTTAAAAGCTGTCTTCCACAGGATTTACTGTGGTTACTGGTGTTCCTTGATGTGTTTTGGAGAGCATTAATGCTGAGAAGTTCTAACTTCCTGAATGTTGAATGAATGAGGCTGGGCAAAGCTGAACTGTGTTTTCATCGTCCAAGCTCGTGGAAGTGCTGTTACTGATTTTGGGTGACAACAGAATTAAGGGCATATGACTTGAGGTTGATATCTTGTCAGATTGCTATGAACCCCTCCTTCGGGTTAGCATGGAACATGACACCGGATTTCAACGGAAAGTAAACAGGCCCTGCAGGTATTGGGATAAATTGTTGTGGTCAAAAACAAATCAGGGTTTTTTTGTTGGTTTTCTTTTTAAGTGTCTGCAGCACTGTAGATCACGACCTCTTTGATGTTTATCAGCATGAAACTGCACGTAGCAATAGTATTCTCACCAGTTTTCATTAAGGTTTCATGCTCCTCCAGCATTTCTAAAGAGAACGTTCAGGCTTTACAGCTGAATATGAGAGCAGTAATACTCGAGAAAGAACAGCCTCTAAAATGTGACAGACATCAAATGGGGATTATACCTTGTGTTTATATAGCATCTTCTAACCTGGAGTGTTCCTTGAGAGTTAGGGAACTTATTGAACTCTTCCATTCACCACTGCTTCTTCATCATGAGTCACTCTAGCTGGTTATCAGTGCTTAGCCCTGCTGCACAGTAATCAGAGAGGGGAGAGCTGAGGAAGCCTTCCAGACTTTCTAGCCAAGTAGGGTAACTATGAAATATGCTGACAAAGCAGACTGGAGGCAAGGTAGACTAACAGAGTTAATGCTATTGCGTGGTGCTGACGGCTGAGAATTTTATATTGCTTGTGGAGCTGTTGGCAGTGCTTCTTTCAATATACATTTTTCTCACGTAATCCCATGCTGTGACATGCTTGATGTATCATCTCAATAATGTGGAAAAACTGGGGAAATTCAGTGAAATGGCTATATTTCGGTACGGTGTCTATCAAGGGAAGGATGTCAGTCAGTCACAAGCTGGAAAAAGCAAGCAATGTCTTGTCGTGATGTGAGACTGAAATTCTCAATGTCCCTGTGTGCAGACCTGCGCCTCCATTTTCGGGAGCTTCACTCCCTTGAACAGTCACGTATTTAACCTGTGATGGGCACAAGTGTAAATCATGCGGAGAACCCTTTCCCTGCATTCCAGCAGCAAAGAAGAGCTGAGGTGAAACAATAACAGAAACTTCAGTTACTGCCTGAGGAGATCTGCTGTACCAATGAAACAATTAAAATGGTGCCATAACCGTACATACACCTACAAGGAATGAGTTTAGGAGATTGCTGTGGCTATGAAGAAAGATTTAAAACTGATTGTTTAAATGTTTGGATTACTAGGTCTGCTGATGCACTAGTTCATGAGATGACCACTCTTCTGCAACTGAATCAAATCACTTTCTGCTTAGTAAAGATCTCAGAGACGTCCCATTGAACTGGTTAGTCATCTGAAAAGAAAAATTTCATATTGTAGCAGTAATAGTGATTTGAAGTCATACTGATTGCAAGTGGAGATAACAAAACTTTTTTGAGGTAAATCAGCATCTGAATGAGGGCAGCTGGTATCTTTTCTCATCATATGTTATTCTTATTATGCTTTGCATCACTGTTATCAAAACCATCATATTTAGCTAGCCTAAGTGAAGAGATTAAGAATTGAATTTGTAAGTAAGGCTGTTTTCAGTTTTGTGGTGCTCTCACCTTGGCATAGTCAGAGCTGTGGGAGAAGACAGCAATGGTAGCATTGGTTTGCATCTATTCAGTGACTGGTAGCATCTGTTTGATGATTAGCTAAAGGATTTCAGTTGTCAGAGCTGTCAATCTGACACTTTTGATGAGCACTAAAATAAATCTCTGCTACCAGGAACTGTTCATTTTTCCCCATGCTTTTGATTTACTTGACTCTTTGTGTCCTTGCTGATAACTACTAGCAAGGCTAATACATTATAAACTCTGAAAAGTGAAGAAAGCAGCTGTCATTTTTTGCACAACAGATGTTCCTGATCAGGACTCAGACAAAGGACCTCATCACTCCTCCTCTGAGCAATTTAATTTGCCTGTTCCGTGATGCACCAGCCACCTCCTTCATTTCAGGATCAGTTCCTTTAATCTTACAGAATTATTAAGTTTTTTTCTGTGCCAGGGCAAAGAGAGTGGAAAAAAGGAAATTGCTTCATTCTTATGGTGTCACCAATGATGCATCATAATGAAAAGTAGCAAAGGCCTACTTCAAAAATAGGAAACCCAAGTACCACATTTTAAGAGAACTAGAAAGTACTCTATGAGCACTTTTTCTAAGAATTAACGATCTAGATTTGATGGTGTTTCTTTAGCAATTTTAAGTCTCAGAGGTAGGGAAAAGCAGTATATAATCCATCAGATTCCTGTGATGCAACTTAGGGGGATGAAAAAAATTGATGTATTTTTTAAGAAAAGTTGCTGCTGTGGATCCTGCTCTCCACTCCTTAATCATGCAAGTCGTCCAAAATGAGTAATTACTGGGGGCTTTGCTTGCTTTTCCATTTAGTTTGGTAAAACTGTACCACTCTGCTGCTCTTTTGTAGTGATGGATGGGTACTGCTGGGGATGTAAATTTGTAGTTATTCTGTAGCTTATTTCCCAGTTATTACTCTAGCACATTACAGTCACTTTGCCTATGCACAGCTCCTGACTTGCCACCAGATTGATCCAGCATGTACCCGAGGTGGGGCAATTGTTTGCTCTCCCTGCAAAGGAAGCTGCTCACTGTGCCCCATGTTCCTTCCAGCATCTGCCAAGGGCTTGCTGGAAGGGAGAGGCGAGGGCAGTTGGCCTTCCCTTGTGTTGGTGGCCAGCCCTGCACAGAAATGGCAGCTGCTGCTGACAATGCAAACAGTGGTGTCTGTGGCCATAGTCACAGCTGTCCGTCCTGATAAACGGGAAAAGCGTGTTTGAAATGCTCCTGGTCGTCCATCACTGAGAAACCACTCATATGACCCCTTTTTGATTTGGCAGGTTGACAGGACAGAAGTGATTCGGACCTGTATAAATCCCGTCTTCTCCAAGCTGTTCACAGTGGACTTCTATTTTGAAGAAGTGCAGCGACTGCGGTTTGAAGTGCATGACATCAGCAGCAACCACAATGGGCTGAAGGAAGCGGATTTTCTTGGTGGCATGGAGTGCACTCTTGGACAAGTAGGTGCCATTTTCCTCCCTCGACCCTCTTCTTTTGTATGTAAATGAAATATATTGCTTTGATAAATGACCAATGGGTGAGGTTTGTCATTCATGACAAAATTCTTAATCGGTGCTTTGAACAGGATAATTAAGAACTTCTGCTGGTTTGATTTGCTGCTGTAGTACAGCTTCAAGTGAGCCAGTGCTTACAGGAAACAGAGCGTCAGTGATTGGCCTTGGACAGTAAAAACCCGTGCTCATTAGGCCAGTGTTGGAAAATAGACTGATCTGGGAGAAAGTTACTGTTCCTAACATTATATGGGATTTAAAGCAAGTTCCAAGTCCAAGGAACACTTAAAAATACCATTTATTCACATAGGGTAGTGCCTGGTCATGTGGCAAATAGAGAAATAGAGTTGGATTCATTTCCTTGACTCTCAGTCATCCTGAAGTTAGGTGTCTAGACTAAGTTACTCTTCTGATTTCCATCTTTAGTTCAGTGGAGAGAAACAGACAGTTCCAAGAGTTGATTCATTCTACCTGAGACAGCCATCACAGATTAAGATAAATTGTCTTCAGGAGATATCTGTCTTTCCTCATCAGTTGTCAGTGGAGTCTAGACAGATGGTTTAGGATAGACACCTAACTTTTTAGATTACTAAGTTTAAAGGTGATGAGTCTTACCCACAGTATTGATATCTAGAGGTCATCAGAGCCAGGTCTGTAGTGAGTTCCCCTACTGCTGACTGGTAGCACACTACAGTCCCAGGTATCACAGTTTATTTCTAACTGGTAGAGTTTTTGTCATGCAGTGTTTCATAACACAGATTTCTGCTTTGTCCATGATCTTAATGCCAGGGACGGTCTCAGTTTCACTGAACTGAGTGTAAATTTGCTCTCCATGCTGGGGTAGCTTGTGTGATGAGAGTGGGCAGTGCTTTTGTTTAGATTATGCTTTGCAGTTCTTCCACAGAAGTTTGCATTCTGAACACAGTAGCTTGTCATGGAAGATGCTGCCAAGCTTTTGTTTTCTTACCTCTTGTTGTTCCCACCTCAGCCCCACCACACATGAATCACTTTGATTTTTTTTCACAGAGCTATTGGGCAAATGCTGAATGAGGAAAAGCTCTCTCAGTGAGAGAAATAGTATGAAATATATGCATTTAGTAAATTGAAAGCTGAATCTGAAGATGTTGGTCTTTAGGGTATTTACAGTGCTCTATAAAGTCTGTTCCTTTTGACAGAATTCTTGTGTCTTAATGAAAATAAGCTATCTTATAACACCAAAGAGAATGGGAAACAAAGAAAAATGTTATTATAATGTTCTTCTTTCTTAATTGGCTTGAAAATGAAGGGAGGGAAAAATGTCATTGCTACTGTCTGTAGCATAAATGTCTTTATAATGATTTGATCTCTATAAATAGCACACAGCTGGGTTGGTTGCAGTGTAATTTTAATGGTAACCAAGGAAAAATAATAACAGTGTGAATTCTATTCACAGTAATGTAGCCTAGAGGACTCTGATCTCATATTTAGACCTTTTTTGTGGTGTTCCTTCACCCCCTTTTCTAGTTTATTACCTTTATATGATTTCTTGGCTGATTTAAAAATAGTAGCACTGGAATCGTCCTCCAAGTAAAGCCTTTAAGAGGAGTCCAGCATTGAAAATCCTACAGCATAGTCTATACATACAGAGCTTACACTCTTGCTTAGCTGTTTGGTGTAATTAGGGCATTTTTTTTTTTAATATGATAGTAGAACCATGGCTTCTCTTGAGATAAATTTGACGTGAATTTGTTTTTCTACATCACTTCAATGCCTGAATAAAACAAGGATTTTATGTCAAAGTGTGTGCCTGCCTCTAAATTCACTTTCCCAGTGCAAGTAGGTCTTATCTGAGACATCGAGGAAGGCTGTCAATTTTTGGGCATAATCTGAAAGACTGACTCCCCTCCCACCTCTCCATAAAAGTGCCAACTTCTATGCTCTCTTCTAGGTAACAGTTAATCTATAAGAGATTCACTGCTACCTGTACCTGTTTATAGATCATCACTTAGATGTAAAGTAAACCTGCATGTTTGCCCAAATCATATAATACTCTTACCTAAACCGAAATTAGTAGGAATAATAAATGCTGGGAAAGGCAATAGTGTAGTTGTATGGTAAGCTGACAGAGAGGAGTGAGTTTTCTTTCTTCTGATCTAAATCTTACATGTAGCCTACCAGATGGATACAAGTGTGTTGGAAATTTGGGGTCTTGGATGCAAACAATGAAGAAATGCATTCATTTGGAAGGTGTCAGTAATCTCCTCCCAAATACTCAAATAAATCTGTGTTCCAAGAGAGTGATAGCAGCGGTGACTTGTAGGCTGTTAGACCCTGAACCATACACAGTCTGGTGACATCTCACTGGATGATCCCACAGCAAGATTTAGTTCTACTGCTCTTGCCAGGACAAGTCAATTCTGTGCCTCTGCTCGTAAATGCTGTGGTTAACAGC
Source organism: Empidonax traillii (assembly GCF_003031625.1). Lineage (NCBI taxonomy): Eukaryota > Metazoa > Chordata > Aves > Passeriformes > Tyrannidae > Empidonax > Empidonax traillii. Next base: position 7,996 of record NW_020956159.1, on the reverse strand, counting down.
ATCCTGGCATGCAGTTAGTTCTACCTGGGTGTGAAGGGTAAATGCCTGTGCCACAGCATTTAAACACAGCAGAACAAATGATTGTGGATAGACACCTGCTGGGTATAATTAGGAAAATGTCAGTGTCCTAAATAGAGGCACTTCCCTTGAAGGGATTTGTCTTATCTATCATGCTCAAAAGTTGCCTTTTCAAATAGAACAATAGCAGATTATCTCTTAAAAGGTTTGACAGGAGGGCATTTGGTGTGAGGTGTTTTGGGGGAACTTTTTTTGCGTGTGTACTAAAAGTCTGTTCCTTCCACTCAGAAAGCCACTCTCTGCATTCCAGTTTTCCAGCTTCTTGAATTTCCTGCTAATGTGCAGATTGGCAGAATGTTAACAAATGTGTCCTGTATAGTTGGAATGACAACCCGATCAAAAAGCCCTAAAATATTACAGACAGTAGTAAAGATGAAAGTGCAAACAAATTTTCCTGAGTTAGTAGCATAATCTTAAAATAATGGTCTGCAATTATATGTAGTTTATAAAATGGAGTCTCTTAAGAAACTTGACATCAAGAAATGTACCATACTCCAAGGGATTAAAATTGCATTATTTAGTACAGTAAGGGCTCAAATTTTCCAATAGCCAAAGTTAACTACTTAACCACATGGCAATGAAGTATCAGGAGGGTGGCTTAGGAAGGCTTTTTCCTCTGAAGTTTCACCCTGAAGTTTTAATCTATTCTTTAAGAACTCACAAAAATTTTTTCAATGAATAAACATTTTCTGATGAGAACTAAACAAACTGATGTTGCCAAGGCATTCTGGATTACTTCTCAGCTGTGCCTCCAATGTCATTAAATTATGGGAACCAGTGAAGTTGTTATTTCTTAAATGCTGTGAACCACCCCAGCTCTGTGGACTGGGTTATTCTCTGTGACATATTCTGTGGGAATTGCCTTTGTGGCTTTTCTTTCAGTACTTACTATGGCTGGTCTTTGCCATTTTCGAATTTGGGATTCTATTCCTTGTTTAGTTTCTTTTAATTTACAGAAGTGTTAAAATGTTGTTACTCTCTTACTTGCTCAGCTAGTACCAGAAGAAAACTGCAGAGCTGTAAATCTTTTCCTGTCAAGAACCTTCTCAAGTATTATTTTGAGATTTAATATTACCCATACGCACACTTGTGTACAAATTAGATTGGAAATCTTCCTTCTCAGTAATGAGTATAATTGTTTCTTGTGTGCTTTGGATAATATATGCCATTAGCAGATTATGCACTTGAAAATGCTGACTGATTATTAGTTCAGTTTCAGCCACTGCAAATCTCCTTGCTCTTGAATTAGAGAAAGGCTAAAAGATCCATGATTGCACCTGAATTAATTAAACTGAAGTAGTCTGTAGGAGAATATTTGTTTAATAGACTGTCAACTGCTTCTGTGCAAAAGACATAGGACCAGTTTTTTCGAAGTATTTGAATTCCTAAATCTCATTAGTTGTCTGTATGCCTCCTTAGGCATCTAGATACCTTTAAATACTTGGCCTTTGATCTCCTCCAAATGAAGTTGCTCTATTCATTAGCGGGATGAATAGTGTACTTTATTAGATGTGAATGTCATTTTCTACCAGGGCTGACTCAGAGCACAAGCAAATCATGAATGCAGCACTCTCCCTAACTTTACCAAACCCTTTCAACACCTCAGTTATCC
>NW_020956159.1:2702-6123 GCF_003031625.1 Empidonax traillii | reverse complement strand
TTAAATACTTGGCCTTTGATCTCCTCCAAATGAAGTTGCTCTATTCATTAGCGGGATGAATAGTGTACTTTATTAGATGTGAATGTCATTTTCTACCAGGGCTGACTCAGAGCACAAGCAAATCATGAATGCAGCACTCTCCCTAACTTTACCAAACCCTTTCAACACCTCAGTTATCCCCAGGAAACTCATAGTTTGCCACTCCAGTGTCTCTGAAGCTGTAAGATTTTCAGTTCTAGATGAATCTTACCAAAGTTAATGGAATTACTTGTACAGTTTGTACTGCTTTGTTTTTACATGCTTTATCTTTTTGTATGAATTACTGTAGCAGTCTTTACAAAAGTAATTTAAAATTTAGTTTGCTATTATAATGAGTTATTATTATGACTGATTCTAAAGGGGCTGCTACTCTGCATACTAATTAAATTCAATTACTTTTTATGCTATTGATAAGCTATTTCCTGTAATAACATTAGGCCTCTTGTGATGGAGATATCTTTTTTTCTCGGTGTTCTGTTTCAGTTGACTATTTTCAGGTACGAGTCTTTCACAAAACCAGGGAGAGATATAATTCAGCTGTAAATAGACTGTGAGCTGAACAGTATTATTGTGAACAAAAGAAATCTTGAAGAGGGGTGTGGGGTACAGAAAGAATCATATGCACAGAGATGATGATTATAACACTAAATCTGGCTCTACCAAGAAACAGGAATTTTATGAGCAGTTAGAATGAAACTTGCTTGACTACAGACCTGTACATCTGAACTGGTTCTCTTGAAGAGATTTCTTGGTATCTGTGACTCATCCCCCAGACCTTTTTTCCATGAAGGTGAACTAAGGTCACTGGCGTTTAGCTACTATCTGGTCTTGTTTCATGTTGAAATGTAGCATGCTTGATGCACCTGTGACTAACTGCCACCTTTCATCAAAAATATTTGGTGGGTTCAAAAGCAGTGGGAGGATAGATAGCAAGACAAACACAAGCACATCCGAGTTGTACAAATCTTGCTTTGTCAAAAAACAGGCTAAAGATGATCGTGTGAAGAACGAGAAGGAGTTTTTACACTGTGAGCCAGAGCTACAGTTCTACTGCCCATGCTGAAATTGATCTCTTATTATTTACCTACACAAGCAAAATATCATTAAGATTTGATATTTTATCTGTGGGTGCTTAGAAGCTTACAGTATTTGGCTTGAATGCATTATAATAACAGTGCACTAATATTTTAATTTACAAAGCTCCAAAATTCTCTTTACAAACGTTAACTCTCCAATCATTTGTCTAGTCACTCTGGTTGTATCATTCTATTTGGAGCAATATCATGAAAGTATTGCAGCCCTTCATTTGGGAGACCTCGTAGCTGTGAAAAAGGTGCTTTAAGGGTTGTACTTCTCTGTTAAAAGGGGAGACTTTTAGAACAGTACATAGCATAACTGGTAAATACATTTGATATGGTTATGTCCTGAGTTTTAGATGCCACAGAATCCTTCTCCTGCTGCGCATCAAGGAGAGAAATTATTTTCTGAACACAGTCATGTAATTTTAATTCTCTGCCCCAGCTTGGCCAGATAACAAATGCTTGTGAAGAAAGGAACAGAACTCAGATAAAAGATGTTTTAAATTAGGCCAACTGTGCCTTTTAGCACCTGTAGTAGCAAGCAAATAAGCTGTAACTTCAGGAGACTCTGGAAATCTTTTCAAGCCAACTATTGCTTTAGAAAGGCAGGTTGCTGTACAGTGCTGAGCACTCTGAAGTTGGTGGCTGAAGTTTCACAAGTACTTGTCTCACTTTTTGAATCCAAGCAATGGTGAACTCAACATGGTACAAGCAAAAATACCACAACCTAAGAGATTGTAAGACCCAATACGATGGTTCCTCGCAAAGAAGGCTTGGATAGCATTCATTCTCTCTCTCCACGCAGTGGGGTACAAAGATGATGACTGTAAGGCAGACAGACACCTTTTAAAGTGGGTTTGAAATCTCTAATGTTCCAATAGCTACTAGTTAATTTAACTGGAAAAGGACAACTGACACTGTATTAGGGGAATTTCAAGAATCCCAAATGTTTGTTCATTTTTCTAAACTGAGAAAAATAAAATGAAAATATGGAAGGCTGATGTAAGGTTGAAGACTCAGTCTTGTCAGTTTGAGGTATTTATTGAGCCCATTGTAAGACAATAAATCATAATAAAAAATTGAGGCCAAATGCTTGGAAAAGATGGCTTCAGGGCACAGAGTCAGCCCTTGTTTGAGGTGTAAGGAGAGAGGAGGAAGCAGATCTGTGGTACTGTCAAATGTAAATCATTATATCACAGAGAAATGCAGTTTGGGTAGAATGGGCTTCCCAGCTGGCCTCACAAATGCCAGCAGAGGGATGTGTACACACTGCTGTAAACAAAGTAGTACTGTGTTTAAAAAAAAAGATGCTAATAGCTGAGTGAAATATGCCACTTGGGAAGCACATGTAGCGTGTGAGCAAAAAAAAAAAGCGATGAGAAGATTAGCTCAGAGAGGTTCAGTAGACAACCAGAAGTTAGTATCACAGCTCAAGATGCACGGATTAGCAGTCCAAAAGCAGCTTGAGTGTTCATGATGTTTAAGCTGAGCACTGGTGCATGATCAAACATGATGCCAAAACCGTGGACAAGCCTGAGAGCTTACAGTGGTCATTATACATCTAGAGAGGTAGTTCAGCTGCAATTTGGAAAGATACAAATTGAAATAATGCCCAGGGTAGGAGGGGAAAGTAATGCTTGTTGAGTTAGAAACCATGTCAATGTACAGAGCTGATCAGGGTTCAGCATCCATTGGAGCATGCTTAAATGTCTTGTGGGGAATTTGCAGATTTTTGGGAAGTGTACTGGTTTTGACTGGGATAATTTTTTTCAACAGTAGCTTGAATGGAGCTCTCTTTTGGATTTTTGCTAAGAAGAGTGTTTATAATACAGGGATGTTTTTCTTACTGCTGAGCAACATTTACACAGTCAAGGCATTTCCTGCCTCTCCTCCCACCCCACCAGGGATTGGGTTTGGGGTGAACAAGAATTTGTGAGGGGGTACGGCTGGAACAGCTGACCCCCAATGACCAAAGGGATATTTCCCTACCACATATGGTGTCGTGTTCAGCATATAAAACTGGTGGAAGAAAAAGGAAGGGACAAGGTTCGGAGCGATGGTGTTTTGTCTTCCCAAGTAACTGTTACATATGATGGAGCTCTGCTTTCCTGCAGATGACTGAACTCCTGACTGTTTTACCTATTAAACTGTCTTTGTCTCAATCCAGGAAGTTTTTTCACTTTTCTGATTCTCTCCCCCATCTCACTGGGATGGAGTTAACGGGCCACTGTGTGAGGCTTAGCTGCTGGCTGGGGTTGAACCACAACTTAAGACTTGGTGAAAGATTCAAGAGAGACTTTTTT
>NW_020956159.1:0-2319 GCF_003031625.1 Empidonax traillii | reverse complement strand
TTTTTTTTTTTTTTTTTTTTTTTTTTGGAAAGAGTGTGATTGCTACTTTCCTTTTCTTGATATATCAACATATCTCCAGGGCATACTGTCTGGTGGGAGATTGCTTCTCCAGGCACTTGAATGCATCTTATCATGAAGATTCAGTCTCTGTAAAAGGCATTTGGATCAAGGGAAAAATGCTACTAAAGTGTGACTTGGTTCTCTTTGCAGTCCTGAAGAGAATTAGGCTGGCTAGAAGAAAGTTAAGCAATTATGCAAGTCCATATAACAGGAACAACACACATTGGAGAGAAATTAACACCGAGGTGCTAGGAAAGGAAGCTATCCCAGCTAGCAAGGAAGAAATACAAAGAATTATTCAAGTTGTGTACTGTGGAGGGAAATTTGTGCTCAATCTGACTGTCTAAATAACCAAATCTGGGGTTCCTGTAAGAAAGTCCAATATGCAGAAGAGGCCAATAAAGAATTTGAGACATTTGGCCTTTGTCACTTTGCAAAGCTGAATCAGTGCTTTTGAAATAATTTTGTTAAAAAGCTGTATTGAAATCTTCTTGTTAGCTTGATCTATGAACATTCAGAATTCTGTATGATAGTATTGAAAGTCATCCCCATATTTGGTTAAGAAAGGACCACACAGAGAAATACATTTTAAAAGTTTCTTAAACAAGCCAGGTAAAATGGGTCATTACATTTCACAGCTCATCTTACACAGTGCTGATTAGTCACGGCTCAGGCAGAGGAGAGAGCAAACCTTCCTCACAGTCCTTGTCTCAGAGTGAGTGCTGAGCAGTCCATGGTGCACAGCTGGTGTCAGCCCCTCGGTGCTTTTATCGAGAGTCTTGCATCTGTTCGTGCTTTTAAAGTAATAAAAAAAGAAGCAAAGCATCTTTTATATATTTTAAATTGGAAATAAGATCAAATGGTGATGTTAATCGAGATTTCATTACAGCAATACTGAGCATCTGTCCAGATCTGTCCTTAACCTATATGGGCTTGTGTGTAATAAGGCAAATTAAGATCATCTTTAAGGGAATTTCCCACCCTCATCTTACCACAGACCTGATAGCCCTTAGCACCACAGATCAGAACACTAATCAAGATGATGTTCTGTTGAGATGATTGCATATTTGATAAATAGGAATAACTTCATGTGCACATCCTCTTTCTCAGAAACAGAGCAGCAGCTTTTACATTCTGTTCTATTTCCACACCTTGCAAACATATTCAGTATGACATGTTTTATTGGACATGTTGCACTCTTAGACCAGAACTGGGTAGTAATTTGTATGTGTCTGTAGCTGCAAATAAACTTCACTTCTCTTAGTCTCACCTCTGAAATCTTTGAGGTCTTATTCTTGTAAGAGCCCCACACTGAGCACCAAAAAGGACTGCTGTGTTTAACCCTAGCTGTCAACTAAGCACGATGCAGCCACTTGCTCACACCTACCTTGCCTGAATCCAAAAAAAAAAAAATCAACTTCATGGATTGAGATAATAGCAGTTTAATAATTAAAAAAAATTAAATATTATTATTACAATAGTATCAGCTGTAATTAAAAGGAGAGAAAGAGAAAAATAAACCCCAAGAGAAACAAGTGCCCATCACCTGCTGAGTGATGCCCATCCCATCCCTGGTTGGTCATATTCACTGGTTGGTCATGTTTCTAATAAAATGTTCGTGAAAGTACATGTTCTGGAAATGTAATGAGGATTACTAGGGCTGAACTGGATTCTACCATTTGTGTTTTAGAAAGAAGAGAGACATTTACTTTCTGCACCTTTTCACATGACTTTGGACAAAACCCTTTTTCCTCTGAAGTTTGAAGTTGCGAGTTTTTGAAATCAGAGTCAAACTAAAGACTTCTAACAAATGAAATACCTGTAGTAAACTACCTTCACGCAAGACATCTTGCCAATTCAGTTATCTCTGTAATTCTGAACTTAGATTAATGCTTCCTAGCCCTGGAGTTATTGTTGTTTAGGACTTGCTCTCTGACAATCAGGTCAGAAAATGCTTTTTATGATAAGGTTCAGAAGAAGTTTTATATTGATACATTAACAAATAATATGATAGATAATTGATGGCTTCCATAGAAATGGTTCTTTTAACAAGGAGACCTGATTTGTACAGTGCATGAACAAAAAAGGCAATTTACTGCTACAGAAAAGAGATTCCTTGACAGTTTTTGCAATGACAGTTTGAGACAACGATGTTGGCACATTGTTGCCAGATGGAAGATTCATTTTACTGGCCTCTTAATTAACAACTGGTAAACGGTTGCACCCAAATACACATATTTACATATGCAGAATGCTTAC
>NW_020956158.1:220336-224137 GCF_003031625.1 Empidonax traillii | reverse complement strand
TGTGATGGCTTGCAGGTCATCAAGAATCAGAAGGTGCATTAATTTATAACGAAGAGAAGGCTGAAAAATTGACATCAAAAGAGAAATTATGTGAGAAGCCTACCTCCAAGAAGAAATTAACTTTCTGGCCAAAATTCTGATCCGTACAAGAGAACTGACTTCAAGTGTCTGAGATACTATCTGTGTCTTTTCACCTCTTCATTGATTTCAGGGAGAAATCAGATAACTGGGAACAGAGAAGTGGAATCTTTACACTGTGGTGATAGATAATATATGCTCTATGTGCTTACATAATTTTCTAACTTGATACTCTAGGAAGAGTCTGGTTCTGTTTAGACAATAACTTTGTCAAATAACTTTGTTTTACAGACCAAAATTATCACTTAAAATGTCCGAGTTTGTTTAATCATATGCATTTTCAAGTAGGCAATTTTATCGTTAATTCCTTTGTCATTTTTTTGTTCCTGTTAGTACTATGGTAAGGGGTTTGAGGTGCTATAAAAAATGATCCACTAATAATAAAAAACAGCTATAAACACCTGGAATGTAAAAAGAGTGAATAAGAAGGTAACTAAAAACATTTATTGGAAGACAGTTATTGAAAAAACATAGAAAAAACGCTGAGCAGTGAAAAAGAACCCAAACTTTCTCAAGGAAAGAACTTACATTTTTTAATATTTCTTTCATGTTCATAACTTATTATGCTACTATCCATTTTTAAAATGTAATGCTTTTAGATTTAGTCAAGAAAATGCTAAAAGGTTGTCTGTGTAAGAGCATGGCTGAAACAATGCATGGCCTCTGAAACCTCCATTCTTGCAGAAAATAAATCGAATTTTCAAAGTTTAGATTCTGGTCCCGTAGTTGCTTTATTGCATTTGATGTTTGTCCCTGGGGGTTTCTATGCTGCTGCAGTTCCCACTTTTACCATTTTCCTATCACTCCTGCACCTTATTACTTTCCATTTCCTATTTCAAATAAAAAAAGCCAATAAAACCAATTTCTTCACATTGATTCTCTTGAAGAAAATTAGAAAAAGATGTGGAATAGACTTCTGTATTGGTACCAATAACTTCTACAAATACAATTAGCCTCATGAGAAATAATAGTACTTAAAAATTCTTTGACACAAAATGCCCATGCATTTATCCAGCCTGATCTTAAATTTTCCCATTGAGCTACTCTGTGGAAAGTAGTAAGCACTGGATGAATATCTGACATTTCAGAAGGTGACTATTTAGCAGTGAAAGAGAATGTTGTAGATGCTGCAGAAATAGGTATGCAAAGGGCCTGACTTCAGTGAGTCACAGTTGGGGGTCAGTGGTATCTGAACACAGCGGGTGTGGAAAGCAGCCTCATTTATCAGGGAGAACCTTCCTTAGCATGGGTTGGTAGCCCAGGGATATTTCATTTCCTTGAGTCTTAAATTGCTGTGGTCAGCAGAACACAAATAACCAAAACCCCTGAATTACACAAGGCTTATACATGACGCTGCTTCCCGAGGCTGGAGTCGGCATTTGGAATTGCCTGTGCATAGCGTGCAGCTCTGCTCAGTGCAACTGCAGCTACAGGCTCTACAGAGTTACAACAGCACACACCTGGCAAAACTACATCTGCTGGGGAGACCTGAGGTCTTCTGACACCCTTTTTGGGGACGGGGGGGAACAAAGGAAAAAAAAAATGGAGCATTTGAGAGATCTTGTCTGTCTCATGGCTTTGGAAATGTGATTCACAAGTATTCTTGCCATCCTTCTGTTTCCTCCCCCATCCTGAGGGAGGGCAGTGAGGCTGAGTGGGTGGGTGGCTGTTGCCTGGGTCAACCCACCATAGATACACAGATACCTCTTGTCATTAGGATTTTCACCCCCCCATGGGATATGAAAGTGGTATGTAAATGACAGGCGATTATCAAAAGGTGTTCTGTGAATAAGAAAGGGATTTCAAAAGGAGCATGACATGCATAAAATTATGTAGAATTAGCTTTTTGCTTGTACATAGGGATTAGACACACACTTAAATTCACTACACTCCTCCATTCACTACACAAGCCTTACTTTACCCAGAAAAGATGTTAGATTGTGATTTCATTTTTAAGCAGCACACTGGCTGTACGTACGTTTCCTATGATGGCACAACGAGAGAGGTCACCAATGTATTCCTCTGAATTTTTGCCACATACCTGTGTTTCATGATGTTTGAAAGCTTAAGCCTGGATACCTCACCCTCTTCAGAAAATGGAGCTTTACCAAACTTGAAACTTCTGTAAGGCTTCAAGATATTTTATGGCAATTTTCATTTTGTGCTAGGGGAATCTTTTGCCACTGAGTTTTAGAGAGTATTTTACTGAAAACTTTTTTTTTTTTTTTAACATAATGATGTTGGTTTAGGCAACTGTAGTTATTAGTGCAAGTTTGTATTTGGGGTGTTTTTGTGTCTCAGTACAAGTACAGACTGCTATATGTATATCCTGAGTGATTCTTCCCTATTCCTTTACACTTTGTGATAATGAAATTAAAGTATTCATTATGCTTAGAAATACTTGGAATTGCTGAAAGGGTAGGAAAGAAAAACACAGAATTCAGACATGACCCATTTACCAAGTGGTAACAAGTCATTGCAGGTTAGCCCTTCTCTGTTGCATGGTCTTAGCCTGCAGCATACACAAATGAAATTCAAGTTGGTTTAGCCCTTAAGGTAAAGTCAGTCTGATGATTTGGAAGGGATTATATCTTTGAACCCTAATCAGATAATTTCCATTTAGCCACTCTAGTTCTGCTCATAGCCCTGATATGGTACAGAGGTGCTGTGGGGGGAGCTGACACATCTCAGTTTCACCAAGGTTTTTACTTAAACAGGACTGGGGAATAAAAAGGTTCTGGTTGGTTCCAGCTGTCTTTTAAATTTAGAGTATAATTTAAAAATGATTAATGGAGATTGTGCAGTACTTGCATTTTCTAATGTATTCTGTGATGGAAGTCTTCTGTTCAGTGGTTTTCCTGAGTAGCTTGGGCAATGTTACTAAAATTTTTCAGTCTGACATCCTTTTCATGGCCTCCTTTTCAAGGATTCAGTATTTTCAATGGTGAAATTTTTTATGGCCTCTTGCCTCCAGCGATCTGGTGAGTTCTGCAAAGTAGAAAGCTGATATTTGTGTTTCATTTCTCATGTTAATCATAATTAACCAAATTGACTGAATTATTCTAGCAGTGCATTAGGTAGTGTAAGCCCTATGCCAGTCCCTTGAATAGGGCTATTTTGGGTGCCCACAGCAACCTCTTTGAACATGCTGATGTTCTGTGCTGCAGCTACTTGTTTTTTTTTTTTCTTTTCCTTTTTAAATTACACTGACTTTCTGTTCAAAAACTTGATAGGCAGGAGTAATGCATCACATTTGTCTTATCCCAGGAGCTTTAATTCCCTTTTAGATCCCTAAGAATATGCCAGTAGTAAAGCACTGTGCATTTAATGACAGAAGGTATATTTTTCTATTTAAATACCCTTCAGCAGCAGCTTTGAAGTAGGCCACAGATCTCCAGCAGTCCATGGACTTGAGCTGAAAACTACTATATTACCATAATACTATTTACTAATCTTAGTTTTCTTTAATTAAAACTATTTGATCACATTTGTAAATTAAAACTGGATATGCCTGTGAATATAACAGCACAGTGAAACAGTAATATTGAATTAAACAATTTCGTTCTCTAGAAAAAACTTCAAAAGGCAATGCCAGTGGGAGTGCAACCTTCAGTCATGGAAACCTGCTGAGGGCAGGACTCAAATTTGCAACACCTACGTAAT
>NW_020956158.1:218479-220315 GCF_003031625.1 Empidonax traillii | reverse complement strand
ACATTTGTAAATTAAAACTGGATATGCCTGTGAATATAACAGCACAGTGAAACAGTAATATTGAATTAAACAATTTCGTTCTCTAGAAAAAACTTCAAAAGGCAATGCCAGTGGGAGTGCAACCTTCAGTCATGGAAACCTGCTGAGGGCAGGACTCAAATTTGCAACACCTACGTAATGGCTGAGCTCATTGGCCACAGCAAACTGCCCTGAAACTCGGTGTAGATATTGCATCAGCCTCTCTACAAACTGCTTGTGGACCAGCACCTGCTGCACATGCCATTCAGTCTCTTTGGGGCACAAGGCACTTTTGACCGCAGTGATCCTGCAATTCTAAACTTCCTCTTCAATCTCCATTTCAGAGTTTTTGCCCCAAATGGAAAATGTAAAGCGGGATTCATCTCACCCTACTTCAGACATCTTTCACAAGGTGTTCTTAGCAAAGCTGGGGGTCCAGGTTTCTTGTTAAAGTCAATGCAGGTCTACTCAGTGATATCAATGGCATTTAGGATATGATTTCTCTTGTTGGGATGATTATTAAACAAGAGTATTTTCTTGAATTTGTTTCAGCACCAATGCAGGCAGCTGGTAGGGAATATTCTAAGTGATGTTAGAAGTATTTTATAGGAACATGCAAATGCTGGGCCTGTGTATGTGTCTGCTGAAAAATGCAGATACATCTTCATATTTGCCTAGGAAATATGTTCCCCTCTAATAGTTAAAAATTAGTGTCAACTACATTGTTGAAAAGGTAGATTTTTATGGGGTCACATATTTGGCATAGTGTCTAGACAGCTTTGGGGGGGTCTGGTAGAGCTGCCTTTCACAGCCCATTGCATTTTTCAGAAGAGTGGGTAAAGTTTGAAATATTAAAAGGAAAAAACAAAACGAAAAACCTCAAACAAAATAGAGCAGCAAAGCAAACCCAACAGTTATCTTTTGCTACAACACAAACTCACTCCTGGGAATTGAACAAGCAGTTGGTAGTTCAGGGATTTGTGTCTAATGTTCAGACCATCCCCCTGTACACAGCACTGGTGAGGCCTCAAATCCTGTGTCCAGTTTTGAAGCTCTCGCTACGAGAAGGACATTGAGGGGCTGGAGTGTGTCCAGAGAAGGGCAATAGAGCTGGCGAAGGGTCTGGAGCACAAGTCCTGTGAGGAGCAGCTGAAGGAGCTGGGGGAGTTCAGGGGGAAGAGGCAGCTCTGGAGAGACCTCACTGCTCTCGAGAACTGCCTGGAAGGGGCTCTTGCCAGGTGGGGGTCGATCTCTTCTCCAGGTAACAAGTGACAAGATGAGAGGAAATGGCCTCAAGCTGCACTGGCGGGGGTTCACGTTGGACATCACGAAGAATTTACAGCAGCGGTTGTTAAACACTGGAATGGGCTGCCCAGGCAGGTGGTGGAATCACCGTCCCTGGAGATGTTTAAGGAAAGACTGGACATGGCACTTGGTGCCATGGTGTAGTTGACAAGGTGGTGATCGGTCACAGGTCGGACTCGATCATCTCGGAGGTGTTTTCTCCCAAACCATCCCGATTTCCTGTGGGCAGGAAGGCCGGCGGGGCAGCCTGGGCTGGGAAGGCGCAGGGCACGGCTGTGCCCGGGCACACGGAGTCAGGGCCTGGTTCCCGCCCGGGGCCGTTTCCTCGCGCACCGCCCCGGCCGTTCGGCCGCTTCCCGCTCCCCGGGTTTCCCTTTCCGGCCGTGCGGGCAGCGATGGCGTCGCGCAAGGAGGGCCCGGGCGCTGCCGGCGGCGGCTTCGGCGCCACCAAGGGCAAGGGCAAAGCCGCAGCCGCGGGGGACGCGGCCGTCAAGCAAGTGCAGATCGACGGGC